>NW_023602809.1:0-10312 GCF_014898055.3 Talpa occidentalis
CTGCTGGTCATCTTGTACAACTGAATTTGAACACTGTTCATTTAAAGTCATCCCAGGAGGTGGTAATTTAGCAAAACCAGCATTTCTTTCCACAGTCGCTTCTGCATTGATGCCCTGAGGAACTACCCCCCCCCCCCCGCCCCGAGGCTGGCAAGGCCAGACCAGTTTCTTGGATTCTTCTTCAAGGTTATTTACTGCTCTCAATAGTTATTTACCTTATTTACTGTTCTCAAGCGACTCAATAGTTATCCGTGGAAGAGAAAGCACTTAAAAAAGGCCTAGTCATGGGCTATGAACGAGGCAGAGCCTTCTAGTACCACCTCAGAGAAGTCTTCTGCTACTCCAGTGGAGAACTCCTCCCTTTCCAAGTCCCTGCCCATCTGGGCCACTGCTGCAGAGCTCAGAGTACAGGCACAAGAGCCCAAGACAAGTATTAACTTGGCTGCATAATTAGCAGTGAAAGTCAAGTCCTCTTTAACTTACCCAATATTTATAGAATATCTTCTAAAAGGGATAGTCTCCAGATTTCTAGATGCTCTCAGCCTAGCGTGGGAAACTAGGTGGGAAGGTAGCAAGTATACTAGACACAGATAGATGCCAGAGTGGTTTAAATAAGGACCTTTGGGAGATCATGGAGGGGCTCCCAAATCCAAACTAGATAAGGGAGTAGATTGGATGCATTCCATGGAGAAAATGAGGTCTGGGCTAAGGCCAGCTACTCAAGGTAAGAGGACTGAAACAGTATGCGGGTCAGAGGGTACCTGGAGCAAATAAAGAAGCAGAAAAGGTGGTGAGAAATCAAAAGCCATGCACTGTAGAGGAATTGCCTTGTTTAATCCTCACAACAATCCAAAAGGTTGGGAGAATTTTTAAAGTTGAGAATGAGATTTCAAGTTATTTGCTCATGATGACCCACATAGTCAGCAGACAGCCAAGATGGTTAGCCCAGAGTCTGTGTTCTTAATTACTAGGAGAGCGCGCTCAATCTGCCAGCTCACTGGTATCACTAGAAAGTTCAAAAACAAAAAAGCAAGCAAACAAATGAAAATCCAATGCCCGGGCCCCAACCAGAATCTGTAAATCAGGATGTGTGCAGAAAGAGCTTTTATGAAACACCACTTCCCCTAGGTGACCACAATTTTCAGAGATAGTTGCAAACCACAGACTATGGTACGAACAGAAGCAATTTGCAAGCTGAGCCCACACGATTAACCACCAGGCAATCCAGACTCTCCGGGAGTAAAGAAAATGAGTGGAAAACACACAAGCCAGGAGCAGAGCAGGGCGTGGGATTTGGCCCTTCTCATTCACAGCTCCCCACTGCTCCCCTAATGTCTTGAAGCCATCTGAGAGGAAAGAACAGCAGTATGATTTGTGGGTGTCTTTGTAGGCAGACATTCAGCATGAACACAGGTTTCTAGTTTAGATGTCTGATCAACATCAAGCAACAAGCATCACTAATCAACTGAGGGACTTTGAGTATTCAGAATATAAAGCAACTCGGGCCTCCCCAGTGGTGCAGCGGTTGAGCGCTGGGTTGCGAAGCTGCCCGCGGCCTCTGCCGCGCCCGTTCGATCCCCGGCTGCTCCCCGGCCACCGGAGGAGGGTCCCACATGGCGCGCAGACCTCTCCTGCTGCCCGCTGCTCCCCTCAGCAGTGTACTTTGGTCCTTCTGCCTGCTCTGCTCCCCGCTCTGTGGCGAATTCTCTCACCCTCCCTCGCTTCTGACTGTACCCAGTGCATGTACAAACAAACAAACAAACAAATAAATAAATAATACAAAAAAAAAAAAAAGAACTGATGCAGAATATAAAGCAACTCATGTTAAACAGGCATTTAAACAGTGGTCAGCCTATAGAAAGTTCTTATTTCTTCACATGATGGACAGTCTGATTATGTTAGTTCCTTTCTTAGTTAAAACATGTGCATGGCTGCCCAGTGCCTTTAGGATAAGGGCTAGACTCTTAGCCACACAGGAAAATCACCCATGGCTATGTGCTCATTTTTCCTTAAAATTGTCTCTCCCCTGCAACCTTCAGTTATGGAAATCACTTGATCCCACAAAAAAAGCCTACAGGATTTTACAGGTGCCATTTCTTCTGTCCTCCTCTTTTCACCTAGATCAGAGGTTAGCAAACTTTTTCTTGTAAAGGAACAGATGGTAAATACTTTGCATTTTGTAGGCCCCATTCAGTCTCTGGCAAATATCGTTTTTTTCTCATCTTTCTTTTTACAATCCTGTAAATGTAAAACCCACTCTTAGCCAGGGAGGAAAGGGCAGTAGTTTGCTCACTTGCATCCTAGATCCTCTAGCTTTTTCTACACAGCTTATATGTCCCCTGCTGCAGGACACCTTTTAACAGGTTTGTGCTAGCCTTATTAACTCCTAAAATCCACTTTGGTGGTCTAAGGAAAGCAGAGAATCTTGGCTAAGAGCCCAGGCTACATTCAAGCTGCCAACTTTCAAACCTTATTGTCATTTCTGGGCAAACTCTTGCAAGTTAATTAATCTCTTGATGCCTCTGTTCTTCATCTGTAAACTCTAGATAAAAGTAGGGTTGTGAAGAGGAATATAGGAATTAATGCATCAAATTATTGGAAAGTCAGTGTGGCTCATAGCAAGCATCTAATACATATTAGTTATGATTAGTCCCATCCTCTTTCTTGTCACATGAATTAAATACAGAAGCCACAAATTAACCCTGCTTTGTTTTTAAGAGTATTTGTTTTAGGTAATTATCAATAGGTATATATCACCCTTACACATGTTGGAAACAGTGATGGCTTCTCCATCCCACCAAAACTAACTGAGAAAGCAGGCAATGTTTATATTGTTTGACTCTCCCACATTCGTTTTCAGAAAGTCTGAATACAAAATTTCCTGGGCCAAAATTTCCTATTTCCTGCTGCCTGTTGGAAAGCAATACCAGCCTCAATTAGGTTCTGAATAACTTCTACCATCTAACTCCTATATGTGGCAGTAAGTACACTGAGAACTCGACATAGTGCCTACCACACAGAAACCTCAGTGAAGCCAAATACACTTGTCAACAGAAAGTATCAGAATTGAAGCTCAGTGAAATAGTATGTGTTCTGCTGTTTGGGGATGCATTAGGGTGAGTATGCAGAAAACTACAAAATGCTGATGTAAGAAATGAAACAATATTTGAACAACAGAGAACATATTGTATTTGAGAAGATTGTAGTTGGGGTGGGGTGTCTTACCAGTTGTAGGTTTCTCAGTGAACATGCCCTCTCTATGACTCTCATCTTTATTCTTAGAGTAAGGATGAAGTCACCTGTTCTTGTCTACCATATAGTTTTCCTCTCTCTTCCCCTCATAGGTCCCTAAATACAGGATAAATATCCCTTGTTGACTTAATTCTTTAGAATTTACAACCATGTAAATTTCCCATATGAATGTTATTAAATCTTTGGCCTTATCTATTAATTGGTCTGATTTAAATTGTTTGTTGGTCCAGCTTTAGAAGAACCCAGATGTGGTGGGGAAATTTCCCTCTGTATAATCAAGCAATTACTGGCATACTGACTCAATGTTGGGGGATTTGCTTTAAAATAATTAAAAAAAAAAAAGGAGAGGAGATTAATGCAAGACTAATAAACGTTAGTTAAAAAGGATGAAGTTGGGTGATAGTTCCACATAGGTTCATTATTACATTTGCCTATGTTTACAAATTTCCATAGCAAAAAACTTTAGGGGGAAACAAAATAAAACAAAGCAAACAGAAAAAAATAAGCAAAAAAACAAAAAAAATTTTTTTAAAAAGAAACCAAAAAAAAAAAAAAAACTTTAGGGGGAAATAAAAATCTACTGTTTCGTAAACTTAGGCATAAATCTCTGTAATAGAATAAAATAGTTATGTCTACATCCAGTGGTTATGATAAAATATTTTCTTTACACTCTTGTATATTTAGCTCTCTACATCACGCAATTATTAGTTCGATAACCAGAATATAAACTATAAATTTATAGTTTGTATTTCAAATAAAATACAATGGCAATTGCCGATGACTTTTAAAATCTTACAAAAACTTGAAGTGCGGTGACACAGCTTTCCTGACCCTCTACAAAAAAGTCCAAACCTGCATTCTCAAGCTGATACTAAACACGTTATGAACGAAGGCAACAGACTGAAACTATGTAAATTCAGATCCCATGTGGACCTCTACTAGCCTGTGACCTAAGATAAACTACTTACTGTTTCCTCCTTTTTATCATGGTGCTAGGAGTACCCCGAGCCCCCAAGCCCCCACAGAGCTCTTTTTTTTTTTAAAGATTTATTTATTTATTTATTCAAGCACTGGGTACAGTCAGAAGCGCGGGAGGGTGAAAGAATTCACCAGCCAGAGCAGGCAAAGCAGGCAGAGGGACCGAGGTACACTGCTGGGGGCGCGCCAAGTGGGACCCTCCTCCGGTGGCTGCGCCGGGGATCGAACCGGCGCCACAGAGGCTGGGGGCAGCTTCGCAACCCAGGGCTCAACCGCTGTGCCACCTCAACCGCTGTGCCACCGGGGAGGCCCCCCTCCCCCAGTTAGCACTACAAGTTTAATTACCTTTATTCTAATGCCCAAGGACTTCCCCATGCCTTCCAGGCCCTTATTCAACAAATATCAGAATCTCCATGGCGGATTTTGCAAATGAATGAAGAAGATAAAATCTCCCCTAAGAAACCACAACATAAGAGAAAAAGGATGCTAAGTTCTACTCAAGTGAGACTGTTGACAGGCCCCGAAGTCATCCATCTCCTCCCTGCAGCCTTTTACCACGAAGTCAAGGCTAAGGAGCAAAAAGGAGGCCGAAAGAAATCAACACCAAAACTTCTGCACACATGACAGTGGAGGTCCCAGACAGCAGCCAACACCTGGGTCATCCCGGTGACCCGCTACAAATTCAACCAACCCATTAATCGACTAACTAAAAAAATCAGTCGGGACCCGAGTGCTGCCTGGCTCCTTTCAGGAATCTGATAAGGGCCAAGGCCAGTGCTGTCTGAGCTCTGACCCCACCCCGGGGTCACAGAGGCTTCTCTGGGCAACTGAGCGCTGCTCGGGAAATTACCAAGTACTAGTAACAAAGAGACCTATTCTTGACCACAAGCCTGGCTCTAAGCCTTTCACTTGTACACTCGCATTCAACTCTCAGTAATTTTATCAGTAGCTGCTAATACCAACTTACAGGGAAGAGAGGTACGAAGACAGTCCCGAGCAGCCACGCGGCCAGGCAGCGGCAGCACCGGCCGGTGGTGGGGCAGGGGTGGGGAGGCTCAGGACCCAGCAGTCCCTCAACCCAGGACCGACGACCCCAGGCCGGGCCCTAAGCCGGGGATGCACCCTCCTCGCCCTCCAGGAGGCTCATTCAAAGGGAACCGGAGCCCCGCTCTACGCCGCAGGCGGATTCCCTTCCCCGTGGCGCTGGTCGCTGAGAGTCCACAGCACAGCGGAGAAAGGTCAGCGCGGGCGCCGGGGGAGAAAGGGGAGGGGAGGGGCTCACCTTTCTGAGAGCACCGAAGGCCGCGCGGCCTCGCGTACCTGAAGCGGAAGTGGCTCTGCCTGCACCAGCGCCTAGACTACGCTTCCCAGAATTCCCGGCGGGAGTAGGGCCAGGACCACCGCTCCTTTAGCGGAAGTCATCCACTACACCTTTCCTGGACTACATTCCCCACAATTCCCGGCCGCAGCTGGGAGAAGGCCGCCTCGCGACGTAGCGGAATTGAGCCCACTACTGCGTTCCCGAACTACACTTCCCAGAATGCCCAGCAACCACCGGCGCTGTCTTCAGCCTGGGTTGTATTTCAGGGCATGCCAGTACGGAACGAATTCCGTAACCCCCCAATTCTGGAGCCGAAATGCTTCCAAACAGAGGGTGCTCTTATTGTGTACTCCTGTATTTTCTCCAGCGGACCATGCATTAAATGCACTTTTTCGGGAGTGTAGTCTCTTGATCCTGTGGCTCTTCTAGACTACAATTCCTGGAATCGCCTGCGGGAAAGCACTTACCACTAGGCTGCCCTTTCTCTTTTTGGATAGTATTTTGGAGAGTCGGTATTCTCTTTTTAACAATCTAAATTTATTTTATACAGTTAGTTGAGCTTGGCCATACTCCTCCCCTCGCCCCCTTCCCTTTTTCCCCCCTGAATTTCATCTCTCTCTCTCTCTCTCTCTCTCTCCTCTCTCTCTCTCTCTCTCTCTCTTAAGATTTATTTGTTCATGCATACAAGAACCTAGGTACAGGCCAGATTTGCGGAAGGGTGAGAGGATTCACCAGACCAGATTGGGGAACAGAAAAGGCAGACTGACTGAAATACACTGCTGAGGGGAGAAGTGAGTGAGACAGGAGAGGTCTGCCGTGCCATGTGGGTATCTCCCTGGCTAGCTGGGATCGAACCCACACTGCAGAGGCACTGCAGAGGTTGCGGAGAGCTTCAGAGCGCTGCACTCAACCGCCTGCACGACCAGGGAGTCCCTCCCCTTGAATTTCTTCAAAAGGTGTAAAAACAAACAAAAACATCTACCTTATTCCTGAAAACTACCCCAGAGACAAAAAAAAAAAACTTAAATGAGTGAAAAGCAGATTATAAATCCACCAGCAAAAAAAAAAATATATATATGTATATATAATCCACCAGCACTACAATTCTGCTTATCACATGAGGTTGAACTCAGTCCCCCACCACCACCACTTAGTTTACCGCCCTGTATGGTATATTTTTCCCTTTCCCCAGCTCTGCAGTGCCATTTTATTGCAAATCTGCAGCTGATGGGTTCCAGATTAGGCTCCAGCACTAGCGGGAGACAGCAAGTTGGAGCAGGGAGAAGAGACTTGCTACTTCCTGGAGGCTTCTAGGTCCAAGTGTTTCTTTCTGATAGCAGCTGCCCAGGCTGATGTGCAGTTTTCCCAACTTGAAATCAACTGTGTGGGAGTGTTATGGCAATTTCCCAAGGAAATCAGGCAGCACTCAGAGATTTAATTGTCACACCAGCGGGCCCAGTGGGATAGCTCCCAAAAGTCTGAGCCCTGAATTGCAGGAATGATAAGGTTTTATACAGTTTGTACACAGAAGCTTGTCACCCCACCTATCATAGACTTGATTGTTTGGGAAGGGGGTCAAGGTAGCCATAGCTACTACTGTGGGCAAGCAGTACACTGCAGGGACTTTCTGCTCCAGCAAGCAGCAGAATGCAAGTAGCAGAATCCAGCAGCAAGCCGACTTAGGAACTTCCTGCTTCAGGTGTGGTACACTGGAAATTTCTGTACTTTTCCCGCAATTTTTCTGTAAACCTAAAACTGCTGTAAAAAATAAAGCTTATTTTAAAAACCAACTATATGCTTCAAATATATGAAATCAAATATATGGTATAAAATATGCATAAACTTTTCTCAGAATTTAAAGGAAAAGGATGAAAATGAGAAAATTTTAATTAACATGAACATATTTCACTTTTTAGAAGCTAATTGGGGGGAAAATGACTACAGAAGGCAAGGTACAGTAATAAATAATCAAAAGTGAAATAAATTTCTCCACGTGAACAATATAAAAACTGGAATGAAGAGAAGGAAGAGAAGTTAAGAGAAGCACTAGCAGATTTTGAAAATGAACTGCAAAGATAAAGACAAAATTGAGTCAATTTCAAGGGAGTGAAAAATAAGCAGTAAGAAAATGTAGCAATATTTACAGAATTTTGAGATGTTCTTTCTATGGTCAAAGTGTCCTCCATGAACAATGGTATTACACACAAGACTCAAGGGGGATTCACTACCAAACTCTTCCTTGGAAAATTTTCTCTGAGGAATATTACAACCTTCTAGGAACAATATGGACAGAACTCCGAAAGATTCTCTTCCTACTTTAATTACGCAGAAATGCTTAGTAAAATATAAATTAAAAATAACATTTATTTATTTGGTTATTGCCTCAACCAACCACTGTCATTATTTCTCCTGCTCCACTGGTAGCCAAATAAGTGTGTGGGTCTCTCCTTTATATGTGTTCTGGAAAAATGTGTGGGATTTTGTGAGCATATGTAATTAACATACGTATGTAATCTTATAAAACTCAAATATTTTTCACTCAAAACTACATTTTTGTTCAACATCATGAAATTTAAGTCAAGAAGATATAGTGTTCACCCATATGCTCACTCTAGGTTCTGAAATTTGTAATATTAATTTCTTAGCTGGCCACCTAACCATGGCCTACCTATCCAACTCAGAGCCTTGTTATGTTTTCTAATTCCCCTTTTGCAAGCCCCTGTAACTTGCAGCTACATAAAGCACACTTAATGAATTCTCTGTGCTGGATGCGGGCACATAAAGAACACCAAGTTTCTGCAAGAACCTAGGGGGAGAGCGAGGTAAGAAACCACGAGTTACTAGACAGAAGCATGTCCAACTCCATATAGGAAGTCAAAGGTTAACACCATCCCTTCCCAAACTGCAAGTCTCTCATAGCTGCTTACTTTTTTTTTTTTTAGTGGGACCCTTGCCGGTGGCCGGGGAACGAACCAGCGCTGCAGAGGCTGTGGGCAGCTTTGCAGCTCAACGCTCAACCGCTGTGCCACCAGGGGAGGCCCGCTGCTTACCTTTATTGTAGTAGACTCATCTCTGGTGCCAAGAGTAAAAGCCTCAATGTTGCTGATAATATCTCTCCCTTGATACTGGTCAATAAAAAAAATGACAAAATCCATTTTTAAGTTATATTAACTTTATGATTGGAATTACCTTTAAAATGTTCAAAAATGGGGCCTCCCTGGGGGCGCAGCGGTTGAGCGCTGGGTTGCGAAGCTGCCCGTAAGCCTCCGCGGCTCCGGTTCGATCCCCGGCTGCTCCCAGGCCTCCGGAGGAGGGTCCCACATGGCGCGCAGACCTCTCCTGCCTCCCGCTGCTCCCCTCAGCAGTGTACTTCGGTCCCTCTGCCTGCTCTGCTCCCCGCTCTGATATCATGTTCACAGTGCACCTGGCCATTATGAAAGTAAAGAGCAAAAGAGGGAAAAGACCTGGGACACCTATTTGGGAAAATGTAGGGAAAAAAAAAATCTACTGAAAATTAAGGTGTTAATAGCTGCTATCTGTACATTCCTGCGGTTTTGAATTGAGATTTTTCTTTATGCTTTATCTAGTCTCTTAACTACCTACAATACACATAATTTTGATAAAGTATCAACTAAGTATTTCTGGAATAAAATCAACTGAAGATGCATAAAAAGGCTTATTCAAAACACAAACCAATTGGCAGGTTTCATAGTCCTTTACAAGTATCCCTTCTAAACCTGACAACAAATTAAGGAGGAGTCTGGGGATTGAGAATACCTTGGTTGGATTTCCAGCTCATCGTCCACTTGTTGGATGACCTCAGATGCCTTTTGCTGTTTTCAGTTCTTCCTCTTTAAATGTATAAATAACCCACGTCATTGAGTTGTTGTGAGGATTAAATGCGATGTGTATACAGATCTTAAAAACGGTACGTGGGGGCCTCCCTGGTGACACAAGGGGTTAAGACTCAGCACTATAAAGCTATCCTCAGCCACTGTAGCACAAGTTCAAACCCCAGCCAGGGAGCAACCCACATGGCACAGCAAACCTCTCCTGTCCCACCCGCAGCTCCCCTCAGCAGTGCATTTCAGTCAGTCTGCCTGTTCTGTTTCCCACTCTGACTCTGGTGAATCTTCTCACCCCTCACACACACACACACACACACACACACACACACACCCCTCTGACCTGTACCCCAGCTCTTGTATGCATAAATAAATAAATCTTTAAAAAAAATGGTACCTGGCACCTAATGTCTATTCCATCATTTTTGCCCAATTACTTTTCCCACCTACTCCCACATTTATTCAACTACATTTGAACTTTAGGTCTTCTATTCCTTTATATTTCGTATCTTTTTAAGACAAGAAAATTTAAATTTTTCATATAGAATCGCTAAACATGTTTGCTTTGGTTGGGACTCTGCGCATCCACAACCAGCAGCCTTTTCAGTGTGGCATCACCCATCTTCAAGTTTCTTCAAAATTTAAATTTTTTCAAAGTATTAACTTCATTCGATTCTCACAACCCCATTGGGTAAGTACTTTAATTGTACCCTGGAAACTAATTCACAGAGACTAAGAAACCCAATGTTTTAGCAGCGGGAAGTGGTAATGCTGATTGGCGAGGCTAGGAGAGGGCAGAAGGAAGCATAAAATCCTCCACCAACCCATAGACCCATCAGATTTATGGGCGGGAACAGTGCACGACCATAGCCAGCCTCCAAACTGGGACACGCGAGCCTCCCACAAACACTAAGGG
>NW_023602810.1:0-10306 GCF_014898055.3 Talpa occidentalis
GCCTGACACCCCGAAGCTGCCTCGAGCTCCGCTCCCAGGGACTGTGGGTGCCCAGGCGCTGCCAGTCTGCAGAGAATTGGCAGATGCGTGGTCCGCGCTGCCAGGGCGGAGGCTGGGCCTGGGCCATGCGCCTTCCGGGGCAGGTGTGAGCGACGCCCGCCCCAGGCCAGGTGCAAGGGGGACACCTGCCTCGCGACGCAGAGGCCGGGCTGTGGCCTGGACGGAGGACGCTTCCTCTCGGTCCTTGTGGCAGACGCCGCCCGCCCTTGCCTGCGCGGCAGGGCGACTGCAGAGTGGACGGGGGTGTGGGTACCCCGGACCTGGAAGCACAGGGCTTCTGAGACCACCGCCCCTTCTCTCCCCAGAGCCCCCACAGCTGGTCGTCATCATCGTGGTGTCCTTGCTGCTCATCTTGTTTGTGACAGCCGTCGTGCTGTGCTTTGTCTGTGGCCACCAGTGTCTCCACAGCCGGACAGGCAACCACTGGGTGCAAGATGGCTGGAGGAACCTGCGGGGGCCCCACAGGGAACATCCTGTGTGAGCGCAGCGCCCACGGACTGGACCGTGGCTCCCGGGCTGTGGTCCAGCTCCAGCTGAAGGACGGTGACAAGCAGCAGAGGACTCTGGGGACTCACTTTCTAGCTCAAATACAAACCCCTGGACTTAGCCCCGAGCCGCAGTGTCCCCCTGAGGCAACACTCACGGGCCAGGAAGCGGACCCCTGGGCCTGGACTTCTCTCCCTCCCCCACTGCCAGAGCCCAGGCCCTGGGTACCCCGATGCTGAGCAGCTGGGGAACCAGACCCCGCCTTTGTGGGGCCCTGAGTGCCTAATCGCTTCTGGAGGAAGGAGGGGGACACGCCCCGGCTTGGCAGGGCAGAGAGACGCTGTACCCACATGGCCCTTCCGGGACTTCAGCCCCACCTGGTCTGAGCAGGACACGGCCCTGACTTCTCCTTTCTGCCAACGGAGTTAGCTTCCTGGGTTGAGGGGCCTGAGGGAGCCGGCTCAGCTCCGGGACCCTCCCAGCCAGGCCTCTTCATACTCTGGGCCTTCAGAGCAAACGGAGGCCCAACGGAGACCCCACAGCCCTGGCCATGCAGAGACAGGGAGAGAGGGGGGGGAGGGTGGGCCCTGGTGCCCAGGCCTCCCCCTGCCCAGGCAGGAAACAGTGGGCAGAGCGGCGCTCACGGGCCTCGGGCCTGGGCGGTGCTCTGCGGGCTCCTGCTCCAGAGCAGAGCAGGCCAGTGCGAGGGGCTCATTCACTGGGCTGGGGAGTGGGTGGGGCTGGCGGGGGCTGGTGGGGCGGAAGGCTGCCAGGCACGGGTGTAGAGTCAGCAGGGACTAGAGGGCACGTGGGGCTGTCTCTGGCCTGCAGTGAGCCTGCGCGGTCCTCAGGGTAAGCTCTCAGCATCATAGTAGTCTGCGGGGGAGTGCACCTCATGGGACTCCCTCCTGCCTCGGGGACCCCAAAGAGGGAAAGGGGAGGGGATAGCCCAGCTGCCTATGGCGGTGGCAGTAGGAGCCCCCCAGCCCAGGAAACATGACCCCCCGGGCTCCTGATTACCCCTCGGCTGGGCCCCCACTGCCAGGCACCCAAGCCCACCTGAAGCCGGAGGTATATCTGCACCCACAGTCCCTGTGGCACTGGGTGGTGGGGGGGGGGCACAGCTCTCCTGAGATGAGGAAGAGAAAAGAAAGCCCCCCATCTGAGATGGCCTCCAGGGGTTCACCCTCGGGTATCTCCAGCCCCTGACCAGCTTATCCAGCCCAGCCCAGGTCAGGACAGACCCCCAGCCGCACTTACGCGCCCCTTTTTCCCAAAGGCAGGAGGGCAGGGCTGAGTCCTGGTCATGTCCTGCACGTGGGGCTGGTGTGGGGGGCGGGGGCAGGAAAGAGGCCGGCCCAGGGTGGTAGGGCGCCCAGAGCGGGCAGCGGGCAGGGCACGTAGTGGTGGTGGAACACCAGGGGCCCTTCCTCCTGGGCCTCCAGCAGCTCCTCCGCCTCACTCTCCTCCTGGCCCTCCAGGTAGACCTGGGACAGCGCAGAGGGGAGGGGAGATGATAAAGAATGTTTGGCTCCCCAAACCCCATCCTCCAGCCTCCTAAACTTTATCCCCAGATGCCATCCCACCGGCTGCTGTGAGTGGCGCAGTGACTGCATGCAGCGAGGCACTCGGAGACATTTAGTCCTTATTTTTGCAGGTGGGAAAACTGAGGTTCAGAGAGGTTGAGCAACTTGTCTAAGGTCACCCAGCTAATACGTGGCAGAGCCAGGATTGGAGGAATCCTGGGGGACTCCCCAGTGACTGATGGGGAGTCTGGTGAACTGCCCCTGACGGCAACCCAGGCCTGGAGCCAGTGGGCTGGGGCGCTCATCTCAAGGGCTGCGCAGTGGATACATTGCCAGCTTCCTCCGACCTCCAAATCCTCCCTGGACTTCAAGGATGTTTGTAAGTCTCCTCCGAGGAGCCTCTCCTCTTTCCCCAATCACTGTGCACCCACACTTTCACCTTTTATCTCTTCATGTGCCAGTCACAGGCCCAGTTGCCTTGTATTCTGACTCCTTTACTCATCCCCATGTTCACCTTAATAAGCGTCAGGACCTGCAGGTGCCATGGTGCAATGGACCTGCCAGTCCAGGGGCCTGCAGTCCCGTGGGAATCCTCCTTGGAACGAAGGTCTGGGTGGTCTGGATTTGGGGACCCTCCCCCAACTGAGGAGAGCTGGCATATAGTTGGTGTCACACCCAGCCAAGGTGTGGCTGGCTTCCTGCTCCTCTGCGCTTGGTCCTTTTTCTCCAGGAAGGGTCCCTACTCTAGCCCCAGCCCACGTACCTGAGGCCAAGGGGGCGCCGGCCCGGGGCCGAGCGCTGAGGCCACCAGCCGCCCAGCAGCAGCTGGTGCATCTGCGCGTTCTGCAGCATCATCAGCTCCAGCAGGTCTAGGAGGGGGTTCAGCAGGCCTGCCAGACACCGCCCCCAGGCCCCACACCAGAGGCTTCCCTATTACACCCAGCCCCCTGGGAGCAGAAGGTGGGGTGCAATGTGGACGCCCAGAGAATGTGCAGGGCAGAGAGGAGAAAAAGGGGCTGAGTCCTGAGTTTCACCTTCCTTCATGCGGCCTGGCTGCTGGGGTGGCGGGGGTCGGCCCAGGAGAGGGCTGCAGGATGGTCACCCAAGGCTAGAGGAGCGGGAGACAGACTGATCCAGGCCAGGCTGAGAAGGGGCTGGTGGGGGTTGCAGACGGGTTATTAAGTTAAGGGCCTGTTTTTGTACCCCCTGTACAGTTTTGTGATTCCGCTGGTGGATGGTGGCATCTTGCTGTTGAGCCAACTACAGATAAAGGTAGTTTCAGGTTCGGAGCCCAGTTCATCTTAAAGGCGGGACGACCACCCTCGCTGCGGGAGGGGCTCCTCGGCTGTCCCCGGGGTAGGGGTCTGGATGGGGTGGTGGGGGGAGCGCCGTGGGGGAGCAGTGGGGGCCCAGCAGGGGCTGGAACATCTTCCTTGGTGTTTGTGAGAACAAGTTCTTCGGAACACTGCAGGGCATCCCTGAAGACTTATTGGGGCTGAATTCCAGGAAGGGAGGCCGGGCGAGACGGGTGAGATCTGGGCTCCAGCCGTTTGGGGCCTAGGGGTTGAGTCTCAGCAGCATCACCACTGTGGCCTGAGTCCCATCCCCGGCCAGGGAGCTGCCCACATGGCGCAGCAGACCTCTCCTGTCTCCCCGCAGCTCCCCTCAGCAGTGGATTTCAGTGGTTCCGCCTGTTCTGTTCCCCACTCTGTCTCTGGTGAATCCTCTCACCATCCCGCGCATCTGGCCTGTACCCCAGATCTTCTATGCTAAGAGAAAAAAAACCCTGGGGGCCTTGGCCAGCACCCTGAGGGAAACCCACCACCTGAGCATGAGAAGCACGTGCCTCTCCCCACATGCCAGGAATGAGCTGGGCAGCCCTGTGGTTAGCCTGCTCCTCCCGACACACCCAGCTCCTCCTCTTCTCCTCCCCCCCATACTCTGGTGAGTGGAGGCCCTACTTCTCCTGCATCAGAAAGGGGCCCTCTGGGAGGATGTCAAAAGACCTATGAGCCCCGGGACAGCTCATGGTGCTGGGACCGGCGTGTGCAAGGCCGGGCCCTGAGGACCTGGACACCAGCTACGGGGCCTCATCAGTGACGTGTCAAGGCGCTGGCCTTGCTCTCTGCTCCAGAGGATTTATGCTGGAATGGGGCTGCAGGGTCAGCAGGCTGCTCTGGCTCCAGGAACTTGAGCTGCCCAGCAGCCCCAAGAGGCTTTCCAGACGGTGGGTGCTGGGTCCCTGGAGGCGGCCAGAGGGGAGGGTCTCCTGACAGACTAGGAAGAAATTCCTCCTTGGGTCAGAGGTGAGACTCTCCCAACTAAGCTTGATAACTGTGGCCCTCCCCACCCTGTGATAGTTCCGGGAATAGGAAAAGGCGGCCTGAGCAGGTGTGACTCACAGGAAGTGGGAGGGTGGTGCTTGCCTGGAAAGCAGAAGCACAGTGCGGGTGGAGTGGGGCCCCCAGGAAGCTGCCCGATGTGGTTCATGTTCAGATGCACAGCACTGAGAGGTGGCTGGTGCCGGGGGACGGAGCAGGCCCCAGTATGGTTTCTGGCCTCTGGCTGGGGCCCAAGAAGTGCACCAAGTGGCGGCCTAGCATGAGGCAAGATCTCTGCCCCCCTCCTTGCAGGCTGAATTCTAGATGTGGAGTGGACGGCGGGTCCAGTTATCTGGGGCCGCCCAACAGCAGGAGCACGCAAACTGCAGCGACTCCCAACAGCCACTGTTCCCTCACGGTTCTGTGGAGCAGCTGGTGGTTTTGGCTTGAGAAAAACTCGAGTTCAAGGTCTTTTGAGGCACAGACTTTGGAACTTGTCAACAGCATTTCTGCTGAGTTTGCTGATCTACACAAGTTACCAGAAGTGCCCAGATTCAAGAGATAGAGAAATAGAGGCCATATTTCTCCATCTACACGGGGAGAAATTATATATATATATATATAAATATAACACAGTTTATGGACTAGACCCTAACTTTCCCCCATTTAACTGGAGATGTCACCCTCATCACAGACTAACAAAATTCTGGCATAGCAAAAATACAATTCATGGGGAAATGATTTAATGAAGAGGGAGATTTCATTTGGGTCAAAAGAGTAACTGACAAGAAATATCAGTCATGAACCTTTATGCACCTACTAATGTTGTAGAGCAACCCAAATACAAAATGGGGTGCCTGACTGTGGGTCCTCACCCGCGCGCTTAAAAGGACTTATCAATGCTCTACTGCAGGCACACGTGAAAGGTTAATAAAAGGTTTATTTACAAGGGAAGGGGAAATGAGGAAATGTACAGCTCAGGCAGAAAAGTGGGAGACATAAAGTTTTAAATGAGTCCCACCCGATCCGCCGATCAGGAATCCCAAAATGGCGCTCTGAGAGCTGGCCGCCAGCCAGGAGCGGTGAAGCCAGGAGGTGAGCGATCGCGAGCCAGAGAGAGCCCAACGCCCACGTGTTTGGTTTTTTATATCCAACCTGGCTGCCCAACTCCACCCTCAGGTCCCAGCCACCCTCCCTTGGTGGTGATGGGATTTGTCTTTCCCAGAGTCTTGATGGCTTTAGTCTGGAGTGGGGGTGGAGTCCACAAAGTTAATCCTGTATGGGATTAACTCAGGACATCACTTCCCCCTAACAATTACACACAATCTTGTTATCTCTCAAGATTTTTGCCTGTGTTTTCTCTCATAAACCAAAGAGCCGCACTTGGTATCTTTCCTAAAGAAAGTTTCTTTTCCCATCTGGGCAGCTGGTGGTACCTCCACAACTGTTTTTCTGTTTTGTTGTTTTTCAAAGATTTATTTATTTATCTACACAAGCACTGGGTACAGTGAGAAGTGTGGGAGGGTGAGAGAATTCACCAGAGCCAGAGCGGGGAGCAGAACAGGCAGACTGACGAAATACGCTGCTGAGGGGAGCAGTGGGCGTGCAGGAGAGGTCTGTCACACCATGTGGGACCCTCGCTGGTGGCCGGGGATCGAACCAGCGCTGCAGAGGCTGCGGGCAGCTTCACAGCCCAGTGCTCAACGGCTGCGCCACCTGGGGAGGCCCTCCACACCTGTTTTCCAAGAGGAGGCCCCCTCCCTTCTGGGAGACAGCCTCAGCCTATCTCCCCTCAGTCTTTTGGCTGTTGGACATTTGTGGATAAATTTGCTGCGTGGACAAAGATCGCCCCTCCTTAAAAACAGACGCGCGGGAGCCCAGCTCCTTCCAAACCTGCTGTGCTCAGAGGGAATGTGTTTACCTCTGCCAGGACCATCTCTCAGGCACAGGCAGGACACTCGCTCCCATGGGCCGCCAGATGGCGCCCGTGTGCAGCCCTGGTCCTCCTGGCCCCCATGGTCCAGGCTGATCTGGCTCATCTGCTAACTATGTCTCCTCTCCACTCCCCAGGTGGCTCCATGGGGGACGAGGCTGGGATCCAGAATAAAGTCCAGCGCGATCTGGTCCTATAAATAGCTCAACTCCTTTGTGAGCCAGTCATTTCTAAGTAATGCGTAGTCACAGGATTTTCACATTCAAGGATGAACACAGAGCAGCACATCCAGGCCCCTCCCTTTGGGATGAGATTCAGGTCTGACGTCCTGTTGAGCCAAACCACAGGCGAGGCTCACACTGAGGTGTCCTCGAGCACAGCCCACAAGGACACAACGAGGGCATGTCCAGGCACCAGTTGTCACGACCTCCAGAAACTCGGTTAATGCTTACTGTGTCCAGGCTCCGAGTCCGTGTCTTAGAAGTGATTATACCACCCAGAGCCTTCGAGGGGGTCTCTGAGTGGGATTGGGGCCTCAGAGGTCAGATGTGGGACCCCAGTGCCCTGGGGTTCGGCCTCTTGCTGCCCCATGCCTGTTCAACCACCATTTAGCACAAGAGAAACGTTGACTGTTATTATTACCCCCATTTCACAGATGAGCAAACTGAGGCCCAGAGCTAGGCAACTTGCTCAAGGTCACAGAACCGTCAAAGGATTGAGCAGGGATTCAAATCAGGTCCTTGGGACCTCTGCAGGCCGACCCAAGGTCTCTCTCGTTCCGTCTATAAGCCAGCGAGCCTGCAGCCTGTGAGCCACCAGCCTTCCCAGGCCCTGTCAGCATTTCTGCTCTGAATCTCTGGCTTCTACTTGTAGCGGAGATTCCTTTGACTTTATTATTATTTTTTTAAGATTATTTATTTATACAAGAAACCGGGCTACAGGCCACATGCACGGGATGGTGAGAGGATTCACCAGAGACAGAGTGGGGAATAGAACAGGCAGACTGACTGAAGCAGTGGGCAAGACAGGAGAGGTCTGCTGCGCCATGTGGGACCCTCGCCGGCTGGCCAGGATCGAACCTGTGCTGCAGAGGCTTCAGACAGCCTCACAGCGCTGCGCTCAACCGCCTGCGCCGCCAGGGGAGGCCCTCCCTTGACTTTATTTAAACTGAAAACACTTGCTCATTCTTGCTGAAACAGGGCCCAGGCCAAGCATCTGCATCACCTGGGAACTTGGCATATTCTCAGCCCTGCCCAGGTCCTCTGAGTCAGCGCGCTGGGGCGGGGCTCCCATGCATGCTGGCACCTGCTGGCGTTGGAGGACATGGCTGTGAAACGCCAGTGTCATAGAGCCTTGCGGCCTGGTTCATCCAGCCCAGTAAACAGCGGCTGCACGTGCTCTTCTAGGTTCAAAGAGGAAGTCACCAGAAACTTCGCAGAAAAGGGAAGGAAATAAACACACAGGGCAGGTGAGCCGGCCAGAACTCACAACATGGAGGAGGAGGAAAGACAGGGGCACCTGCCCAAATAATGCACCAGAACTGCGGGGCAGGCGGGGCTCCAACAGGACGGGTGAGGGGGGTGGTGGCCCGACGCCTGTCTTGCTAGAAGCTGCGTGGATGCCCCACTCTGGGAGAGGCCTTCCGGGACGGCCCCGCCAACCAAGCACAGCTTCCCGCTGGAGGGTGATGCTGCTGGCCCCCCAAGAGGCTGCTTCTGAGGAGGTCCCTGCCCGCCCCTCCCTCACTGACTGTTGGGGTTTTGCAGGTGACTGTGGCTGCCTCCTCACGCACCCTCCGTGCTCCCTGCCCTCAGCTGACCCTGCCTCCAAATGCACCAACTGGCCCCTGGTTTCTGCTCGCTCTGCCACCTTTCTGCTCTTCCCCCCGTGTTCAGGTCTCAGCGTCGTGCCCTGTGGACTCACCTGGAGAGTTGAACAAACACAGACGTGCACCCATCCATGTGCACAGACACGGACACACACAAGAGGCTGCCATCGAGTTCTACAGTATTTGAGACACGCTAAATGTATCTGAAATTCAGATTTAACTGGTATCCTGGAGATCCGGAGTTCCTGCCCACTTCCTGAGCCCCTGCCCTCGTTGTGCCCCCCACAAAAGCAGGCTTGTGTCCCCAAGGACACCCCTGCTCAGCCAGCAGGAGGGGCTCAGGGCCTCCCTCCCTCCCCAGCTCCAGGTGACCACAGACCTGGCCCAGCAGGCACTGTGCACCGAGGCCGGTTGGGCCCTGGCAGCCCTCCAGGGGACCCTGCCACCACCCCTGCCCACTCCTCCATCCTCCACCCTCACCCCCTGGCACCTGCACCACCAAATGCACATCACGTGCACGCATGCACACATGTGCACACACACACACAGAGCAAGGAGAGCCCTGAAGGGTCTATGACGCCAGCCTTGGGGCAGCCATTTGGCCAGGGAGGTGAGGTCAAGTAAGAGGATGGAAGCACCCCAGAAACCCGTCTAATGCAGAGAAAGAAGGGGTCCCCCTCAAAAGAAGGCAAGTCCAGACATGCCTCCTGGGGAAATTCTGTGTCTTCAACAGATGTCCTCGGAGTGTTCCAGGGCAGGGAGAGGGGCAGCCCAGAGCCCCCAAACCTGCCCGCTCTAAATAGGTTCTGCCACCCGCCGCGTCGACACAAAGCATATGAGACTTTAATGGGAAGGAGCTTTATACAGTTAGTAAGCAACGCAGAAAAGACAATACAGTTTCTAAATCAAGCACCAAGTGACCTGTCCTCTCGTGGGTAAAAGTCCACCCAAACGGGATTGGCCCAAGCAAGGCCCAAAGCCTGCCCCAAGTCTAAAGCACCTCCTGGTGGGTCCCACAGAAAGGGTCAGAACCAGCCACACAAGTTTGGGAGGAAAAGAGCAAAATCAAAATCAAGACAAAAGCTGCCACTGTTGCCCTCCCTGGTGGTACAAGGGTTGAGCTCCGCCCTGTGAAGCTGTCCCCAGCTCTGCAGCATGCGTGCAGTCCCCGGCCGGCCAGGGGCAACCCACATGGTGAGGCAGACCTCTCATGTCTCGCCCGCTCTCCTCTCAGCAGTGTGTTTCAGGCAGTCTGCCTGTTCTGTTTCCCACTCTGTCTCTGGTGAATCCTCTCAACTTCCTGTCTCTGGCCTGTACCCCAGCTCTTGCATGCATAAATAAATAACTTTAACTGTTATTTATTAACTGTTAACTTCTTCGCGGGTCTCTCACCCAAGTCTGTGTCACCCAGTCCACGACCAAAAGGCAAACGCAGTTTCTTTATGTGTCTCTCGGCTCCAGGTGCCTCCTCCAGGTCTCTTTCTGGCTTCATCCTGCTTCCTTCCATCCCCAGGCTCCTCTGCAGCCTCTTCTCCTCCCTGCTCAGCTCCACTGTCCCTTGGGTGGGGCAGGGAACCTGGCACTTCCCCTTTTCCTGGGGACCCCTGTTACAAGAGCTTCAAAGCCACACGGGACCCTCAAACCCTGGAGCCTGAGCCCCAAGCCCAACATTCTGCATGGCCTGGCTCTGCCCGGGATAGGACTGGAACCTTCCAAAACGAGCAGAGCTGAGGAGACTGAGGCACCAAAGCACCAAGAAGGGAGTTGCAGAGCCCGCAGACCTCAGCCTGTGCGGCCTTGACTGTCCCTTGGTCCCTGACGTGATCTAATGACTTTGCTAAGCCAGGGGGGTGGGGGAGCCCAGCCTGCTGCCCCACCCCTGCGCCTGCGCCCAGGTTCCCTACTGTCTGTTCTTGGTGCGAAGTCACTCCCTTAGAGGCTTCTGGTTGTGTGCAAAATTGTGCCAGAGGCCTCATGTGAGAACCATCCGGCTTCCGGCTGGGTGGGCAGGGGCAGGCCTGGGGGCCCCCTTACACTGTGTCACTCATCCAGGGCGCCCACAGTGCAGAAATTGCCCGTGAGGAGAAGAGTGGAGGAAACAGGACGGCAGCCCCCCCCCACCCACTGAGCAGAACGACCACCTGAGCCTGCA
>NW_023602814.1:0-10281 GCF_014898055.3 Talpa occidentalis
AAATGGCAGATTTGCTGGATTTCAATAATATGAGAAGGTGTCAGATACAAGCTTAGTTCTTATGGTTACATTAGGATGGCTTCTGTGTGAGGCTTCAATGTGGTCCTAGTTTAGTAGTTACCCCTATTTATAAAGATCGATACAAGAAAACCCTAGAATCACAGAACTGAAAGGGGCTTGAGAAATTAAGAATATTTTAAATGAAGAAACTGAGGTTCAGGGACCTAAAGTGACTTCACCAAAGTTATGTAGGAAGTTAGTGTCAGAACCTAAGCCAAGACCTGAGCTTCTGAAATCCTAGGCTGAATGCTAATAGTAGGAACATCTTTTCTGTAAAAATCTAATGTGGGGCCTCCCCTGGGTGGCGCAGCAGTTGAGCTCTGGGTTGCGAGGCTGCCCGCAGCCTCTGCAGCACCAGTTTGATCCCCGGCTACCGGCGAGGGTCCCACCAAAAAAAAAAATCTAATGTGGGCTTCTAGCCAGTTAGCATTATTTAGTCATGGACATCAATATATTATAGAAAGAAGGGAGTGGGGAGAGAGAGAATAATGAACAACTCTTACCCTTATACTATATTTTGGAAAGAATTTTTGCCTCTGACCCAAACTCCAGCCCAGTTGCTACAAGAGACATAAGAAGAAAGAACTGAGGTATTCAAACAGTTTTAGCCAAAAGCAAACAAAAAACCCTATCTTACTTTGTAATAGTTCCCATTTCTCTGGATAGAGACAGGTGAAAGGTAATTCAAAGGAAAGAAGAAGAAAGTAAAAGGTCTAATAATACAAGTGATTTCTACTTAGGTGCTTCATGACTATTTACTGATACATTTACATGAATAGATCACTGAAAAGATGATATAACCTTCAGCAGTTGCTAACTTAAAAAGATTTATGTATTTGATTAATTGCACATAAGAATAGCACATTGATTATTCACTATACATGATACCAACAAGTATATGACTTGAAGTATGGTTAAAAAAAGTCTATCTAAAGTACCTATAAAGAAAATCTTCCTACTACTAAAATATCTACATAGTTATCAGCATTTTTTGTGTAATAATGTAGTTAAAAAAAATTTTCTATAATCAACATCTAAAATTTGAGCTATTTCTCTTAACACATAAAACTCCTTTATCTGTGTCTATTGATATGCAGTATTTCTATATATTTGAGTGCTCTGAACCTGCTGGCTCCTTGTTCTCATTATTTTTTAAAGTCTTCACCAGCAAGGGAGCAGGAGACATTAGCACAGGTGAATTTATATCAGTTTTGCTAGTTGTGAGCTACGGTGATTGTCCCTTGTTTTTTGGATTTTATAAAGAGAGATAGAGATAGAATAAGGGTGAGGTAGAAACACAAGAATAAAGATTTAGGGTTATGAAATGTATCTGATCAATCTCCCTTTCCCCATTTCTCAGATGAAAATTGATATTTATATCATGATAAGAACTTATATGGATTTTTCAATCCACTTAACTAAGTACTTAGTGGTAGTGTGTGTAATGTTTAAGAGATGGGTGTCAGTTTGGACTTAACAGTGACTTTAGCCATTAATTAAATTTTCATTTGCTCATACTTAAAGTTGGAATAAGTTATATTATTGTGAGATAATGTATATAGTGTGTTACAGTATGTGGCATGTAATGAGTTCTCAAATATCTACTTATTTTGTTATTGATGAGAAAACATAGTTCCTCTTTTTGTATATAATCAAATATTGTTATGAATATTCTTAAGCATTTCTGCTTTAGAGAGTTGTACTTCTCCCTACTTCCCATCCTTTTAAAGAGAAAAACCTAGTTAAGCATATGCAAATACAGATCTTGAAATGGACACTTATTCTTGCTCAAATTGCTTCTTCTTGCTAAGGAGATTCTTTTTTTTTCCTTCAAAACATTTTCTCCCTGAACTATTTCCTTTTGATATAAACTTGAAAATCAGATCTTAAAGAACGTTTGTGTATTATAAAAGTAAACCTGAAATTCAAAATTTTGAAATTGAAATTTCAGGTTTTGTCTAATGCCTGTTGAGAGTATAAATCTTCAACTAACAAGAAGCCACCTGGTCCAAACCCTAACATTCTGTCTGTTTCTGAGGCTACATTTTCTCTGTTAGGAACTCCTGCCATGTGCTTCTTTGTGCTCACACTACTGTCAGATGAACCTGCTTATCTGGACTCAGCTTCCCTGGCTCTCCACAGGTCATCTTCTTCACACCTGTTCTCCTCTTCAGTGATTTCTGGTTGCCCTTTACTCTTCAGAATCACTACCCAGCGTTGTTTCTAAGAAGCTGTTTGTGTTAGATATACTGGGTTTGTTATTACAGCGGGGAGAGGAAATTTCCCCCTACTCCTCTGCGGCTCTTGTTGGGCTAGTCAAGCAATCAAATTAACGTCAGTGGATTATTTAGGAAAAGAACACATTTGATTTTACATGTATGGGGAATGTACATGAATGCAAATTCTAAAGTAAAAAATTGGGGCAACACAACAAGGGTTTGTCCTAGACTAGGGAATTGGATAGGAGCTTGGGGCTTAAGGAAAGAGGAAGAAAACTTGACATTGAAAAAACAGATGCTCTGTAATTACAAGTGATCAAAAAAATTTCTCGTGAGCTCAATTCAAAATAATCCACTGGCAAAGTCTTGGGAAGGCCTGTTCTGAACTTCTTGGGGAATATTGTCCTTCACCTGAACATGATTGGGGTGCCTGCTCCCTTTTATATGAACACTAGATTAAGAAGTATGTAATAACCCCAGCGCCTTTCAGACTCCAATGTTTTACTTGAGGAAGCAAGTGAATCTTTGTCTTTCATGGACTATTCAACTCATTAACAGCTCTTTGTGTAATGGCCTTTTAGTTTGTATTTTCTCCTAGTTCTTGAATCTTTCATTGTTTACTTTTAAAAATCCTGCCCTGTAACATCTAGTAATAAATGTGGAGTAAAAAAGCACTGTGTTGCTTTCCATAAGAGTGCTGTAATTTATCACAAAACCTCTAAATCAAAATCATGATGATGTACTCTAAACAAAAGGCAGAAAGAGCCCATGTGTGAGGCAGCTGTGGTAAAAACAAAGAGCACTGGCATAAGGGAAATGGAGAGTTAGTTTCAATTTTGAACTTGCAGCTTGCTTGCTGTCTGATCTTGGCTAAAACTCATAGTCTGACTAATCTTAAATTGCTCTATATGTTTGTGAGAAGGAGGCAGGATGTTGCTTCTGGCCTCCCTAGTGGTGCAAGGGATTAAGCACCGCACTGTGAGGCAGTCCACAGCCTCTGCAGCAAGAGTTCGATCCCCAGCTGGCTAGGGAGAAACCCACATGGTGAGGCAGACCTGCTGCTCCCCTCAGCAGTGTATTTCAGTCAGTCTGCCTGTTCTTTTCCCCACTCTGTCTCTGGTGGATCCTCTCACCCCTCACATCTCTGGCCTGTACCCCAGCTCTTGTATGCATAAATAAATAAATCTTTTAAAAAAAAAAATTATAAAGTGGAGGGAGAAGGATAATAAAGGGTAATGTTAGTTAAATATATCCTCATTCCTTATTGCTTAGTCAAAAGATATTATCTAAAGCTTATGAACTTAGCACTGTAGTTATGTTATTTAGAGTTGTGAATGTAAATTATCAGAAGAGTTAAAACAATGCCTAAAATGGTGACCTTTGAGATCAGTACTGAAGATATACATATAGAGGCTAGGACTCAACTGTTTTTATTACACAATGCTCTGACATTGCACTAATATTTCTATTACATAGATTTTGTGTTGATACAAGAATTTTTTTAAAAAATACAAACAAGAGCAAAAATAAAAAAACAAGGATGTAACCTATCTACTCCCTATCCCTCCCCCCAAATATACTGTAAATCTTCATACCTGGAGGTCAGACATCTTGCTGCGCCGTCATTTCTGCTCTCAACTGCTTTCAAATTTTCTATGTCTCTGCTCCTTTGTATTTGGGGAGTATTTTTGCTTCCCAGACTAGGATCAGCCTTTGTCACACTGTGGTTTATATCATCACTGGAAATTCTTAATTAACTTGTTCACTGAAATATCAAGAGAATACATTTGTATGCAACAAAACATACATACAAAATATGTATAATGCAAATGTATGTTAGACAGTGAAATAGTATATTTGCTGCTTAGAAAATGACTTGCTTTATGCCAGAATTTTATAGCAAGATTCCACCATAAAAATCATGGGAGAAGAATGTGATTGGAAGTTCTGTTTTATTTCCTGTATGTTTCTACTATGTTTACCTAAATTTTTATTAAATTAGCATTTTTTTTTTTCTGTAAAAGAGGCAATGGTAGTGTACAAGTTTAGCTTGAGGGTGACCAAATTGTAACCAAATTATTCCTAAAATATTTATGTTAACAGTGATAAAGGTACCCAAATATTGAAGCTATTAGAGTATTAGAGATTTCAGTATCAATTCTGCTACTTTCTGATTATTTAGCATGGGCCATTTTACGCAAATATTTCTTAGTTCCAGGTGTGAAAATTAACTTGGTGCTTGTCTCATAGACTATTTAGGAGGGTTCAGTAAGATTATATGTAAAGCACCTAGCACAGGGCCTGACACATAGAAAACACTAAATAGCTTTTGTTTTTTATTATTTTTATCCTGGGAAACCATTACTGTGTATTGGACACTATAGTGCATTTCACATACTCATATCTACATCATCAGGAACTCCCCAATAGGATCACCCCAGGTTATATTGCCCTATAAATGGCATTTTTTTCATGGAGGGTAATGGCAATTTTTGGCCCCAAGGCCCACCTAGCTTTGCTGAAACATGTCCCTTCATCAGCTTGTTAGTACCAGGAATAAGCAAGCTTGTTCTAAAGCTCCCAGGAGAGAACTGGTCAACAAAAGTGTTCTTTCTTCTGTTAAGCTGCTGCTGGGTGGTCAGTGACTACATCAACAAACAGGGATTCAGTCACCCACTTCCTCTCCAAATTGAGGCCACAGAGCAGTGAACAACAGTTTCTGGCTACCAGCCATCTCCTTAGTAAGGTTCCCCAATTCATTGGCAGAGTTTCCAAGGCACCTTACTGTTCTGTACAACTTGTTCCTGAACCAGAAGATGGCAGACAGGAGGCCAGTGAGTGATGGTGTATATGGAGATATGCCTTCCCTTTCAGACTGATTTCACGCTGTGCTCGTACTTGGGCAACACATACCTGGCTTGACTCATGCAACTCATCTTAAAGCTCACTCCTTCCTCTATTTGGCCCCTCCATGAGGACCAAGAGAGTCTTTCTTTTCAGATTGTGAGTCACATTCTTTAACCAAAATGGTGGGGGGGGGGTCTTTTCCTTCTGATGGCATGCTAACTCGTGACACAGTCACAGAGTCAGAGAAGTTCCCATCATTGCCCATCCCTCCTAGACATAAAGAGAAAGATAATTCAGGGCCTCCCCGGTGGCGCAGTGGTTGAGCGCTGGGTTGCAAAGCTGCACGCAGCCTCTGTGGCGCCGGTTCGATCCCTGGCTGCTCCCCGGCCACTGGAGGAGGGTCCCACATGGCGCGCAGACCTCTCCTGCCGCCCGCTGCTCCCCTCAGCAGTGTACTCCTTCTGCCTGCTCTGCTCCCCGCTCTGGCTCTGGTGAATTCTCTCACCCTCCCACGCTTCTGACTGTACCCAGTGCATGTATAAACAAACAAACAACAAACAAGCAAACATAAATTGCCTCTATAAAAAAAAAGAGAAAGATAATTCAACAAGAAGAATGAGAATAAAATTGAATGAAGTTCCTTCAGTGGTCACCCTTTGGTTACAGTCGCTCAGCCTTAGCACTGTGGTCATTTTCAACTACATAATTCTTTATTGTGGGAGCTGTCCTATGCATTATAAGATGTTTGGCAAATTCTTGATTGCTATCCACTGTCGACTGTAGGAACACACCCTCTCCCCAACAAAACTGGCTGTAGACTGTGGCCAGTATCAGGGAGGGGGAGAGGGAGAGGAAGACCAAAAATGAGAACCTCAGTTACAAGATACTTAAAGACATTTTTCCATTCCTAAAATCTCCGCTGGTTTCTCCTAACTGGTTAGGAGAATCCCTTATGTATCACTGTTGAAATTTCCCTACTACAATGACTATCTTCTAGAAAGTCTTATTCTTTTTTTCCTACAAGTGTTTAATCTAGTCTTTAAAGTGATTTCCTCATCCAAAGACATCAGTTAGTGGAGAAGACACCAAACTATCATCAGAAGACTGACTTTTGTCCCAACACTGCCATCATTAGCCTTGACCTTGAACTTATCCACTAGCTACTCTAAACTCTAGTTTTCCCATCTGCCAAAGATGTTGAGATAGGAGAGAAGTGAAATGTGGTAGAAGTGAATTCTAATATTATTCTCCAATAGATTGAACCAGAGCTCTTTGGAAATGTCTGACTCGATGACCAGGAAGGCAGTACACAAGATGAGCTTGGAGCACCCAGGGTGCCAGAAAGTAGGGAAGTGCTCAAAAATAAATAAAAACAAAAACAACATAATGATGGGGTATGTCAAAGGAATACAGGAATCAAATATCAAATAATACAGCTCGCAATGACCAAAGCTAAAACAATTTGAGAACAAAATAAGTAGTACTAGGTTATAACCCAGAGACCCAAAGTATAAAATAAATATTAGTGAGTCATATTGATATAAATAAATGATTGAACAAATAAACAGGGAGACTACACTCCTATGAAGAATTCCAAATAATTTATGCAAACACTTTGCCATCAAGAAGGTGGAAAATAACTCCCCACTCCTTAATTATGGTTGCACATAGTAACTTCCAAAGAGTACAGAATGAGAAGGAGGGGTGAAGACTAACTCCAAAGGGAAAGACCTGACAAGCGCATCAGCCAGGTGATCAAGGTCAAATTCAACAGTGATAAGTTATGTTATGTTGATGGTGTGTACCCTTGATATGATAAGCTGGGAAAGGCTCTTTACCTTTATATGCTTCTTCCTAAAAACCCATAAACCCATCTGCCCATTAAAAAAATAGAAAGATCAGACATATCTCAAGTAAGAGACAGTCTACAAAATACCTGACTAGTAAATACGCTGAGAAATGATCAAAGTCATCAAAAACAAGGAATAGATGAGAAACAGTCTAAGGACATAGAGTGTAATATGGAATCCTGGATGGGAACCTGGAATAGAAAATGGCTATTAGGAAAAAATAGGGAAAGATGAGCAAAGTGTGGAATTTAGTTAATGAGATACCAACATTGGTTCATTAATTGTGACAAATGGGGCCTCCCTGGTGGCACAGTGGTTGAGTGCTGGGTTGCGAAGCTGCCCACAGCTTCTACAGCGCTGGTTCGATCCCCAGCCACTGGGCGAGGGTCCCACATGGCGCGCAGACCTCTCCTGCCGCCTGCTGCTCCCCTCAGCAGTGTACTTCGTCATTCTGCCTGTTCTGCTCCCCGCTCTGGCTTTGGTGAATTCTCTCACCCTCCCTTGCTTCTGACTGTACCCAGTGCTTGGATGGATGGATAAATAAATAAATAAATAAATAAATAAATAAATAAGTAGAAATTGTGACAAATGTGTGGTGGTCATGTAAGATGTTACAGTAGAGGAAATTAAGTGTGGGGTATAAGGAATTCTCTACTATTTTTGTGATTTACCTGTAAATCTAAAATTACTGTAGTGTTGTTTTATTTAAAAATACCTAAAGACACTATCATAAGTATTATTTTATCTTGAAGGATATCATCAGGCCTAGCATATAACGTCCTAAGTTTTAAGTCTATTCATGGAGTCCTTCCCCAACCTGGTTCTTAAGGTAATGTTCTGTGCCCTTATCAGTCATTTCATCTTTCTTCTTGCAAGCCTGGAGCAGTTTTAGATTTCCAACTAAAGGGGCTGGCATGTGTGTCACAAAATAGGTCCTTACCTTGCTGGCACAAACCCTGTAGCAGATCATGGTTTACTTTTTCCTAAAGGAGGTCCACATTGCTCCCTTCTTCCCCCACCTAGTCAGAGATAAGTGTTCTTTACAGTTTACAGGTCTTTTCTTCTAACCAAGATCTGGAAGTTTCCTATTTGATTGTTATACACCCAGGGGAATGGAAAAAAAAAGTGGGAGGTACTAAGGCCATACCCCTACACAATTCTTGAGTACAGTACAAACCTGCCCAGCAGGTAATGCAGTAAAGGTGTGCAGAGAGAAATAGAAAATGGGGATATCCTTCAGAATGGTAAAACCCTGGAGGGACAATATATCAGAGAGTACTAGCTCCTCCATGACAGCAATGTTCTATCATTTCTTTTCTTTTCTTTTTAAGATTTATTTATTTGTTTATACAAGAATGGGGTATAGGCCAGATGCACGGGAGGGTGAGAAGATTCACCAGAGACAGAGTGGGGAACAGAACAGGCAGACTGACAAAATATACTGCTGAGGGAAGCAGCGGTATGACAGGAGAGGTTTGCCACGCCATGTGGGACCGTCGCCCACCCACCGGCTGGGATCAAAACGGCGCTGCAGAGGTTGTGGACAGCTTCAGAGCGCGACGCTCAACTGCCTGCGCCACCAGGGGAGGTCCGTGTTCTATCATTTCTTAATGAGAAAGAATTGTCCAGTCAAGGCTTTCTAAAATGATCAGTCACTCTGGAGTCACCTCAGTAATGCTTTTCCATTCTGAGCTCCTCAAATCTACTGATAGCAGAAGTGGTGTTTTGATATAACAATAATGATGTAAGCATGTGCTTACCACTGTCCACAGTACTGTCATCATGTAGGCTTGCTTTTCATCCGCTTAATCCATGAGGTAGGAAAAGTGACATTTGGCCACCATCTGACAGGTGAGGACACAGACATGCAACTGAAACACAGGTGTGAGGCTTGAACCACCTGATTGTGGGCAGAGTATTTCCCCTGTAGCCCACCGAAGCTTTGGCATGGTTTCATAATTATAATTACTACTCCTACTTTTTAAAATGTTCTATTTCTGACCAAATCATGTTTGCTTGCTATTTTGATACAAATACCACACTTTTTTTTATGCAGCCATGGCTGATAATTTGGGGAATTGTAGACTGAAGTTAACCTCGAGGAGCGCCAGACAATAAGCAATGCAGTGTTCTGTGTCTATGCTGTCTGGTGTGGTAGTCTCCAGCCACATGTGTCCGTCAAGCTCTTGAAATGTGGCCCAGGGTGTTGCAGGAACTGACGTTTACATTTTATTTAGTTTTAGTTAATTTAACTGTAAATAGCCATGTGTGGCTAGTGACCACCATATTGACAGCATTAACCAAGGCAACGTAGGAATTCTCCATTATGACGCAGGCTCCCCTTATATTCCAGCTTCAGCATAGTTTGTGCACGCGTGCCCACTCTTTCAGAGAAAAATGACTTTTTGAGAACTCTTTTTCTCATGCTTAGAATACGTGGAATGTATAAATACTGTCAGAACAAAGTTCCTTCTAAAATTTGACCCAGTTAAATTTAAAACTGAGCGATCTTAAATCAACACTAGAAAATAAAATTTGGAGTTTAGTTTGCCGTACTCTTCCGGGAGAAATGAGGAGAGAGTTGTCCCACATGTTCTTGATTCTACCTTTAAGAGTCTGAGCTTTTGGAAATTATTATTGGCAAAAGTTTTATTTCCTTAGTTCTAAAAACAAAAGACTATTTACTTTTACAGATACAGATCTGTTATTTGATGCCTGCAAAGTTCAGTGACACTCTAAATCAGGATCCAGTGATATTTACAAGCGAGACAAAAATCCAGTCACATGATGTTTCCATTAAGCTAAGAATGAAATTCTAAGATTATGATCTGGGTAAAGGAGAACTGTGGTTTGTAAATTCATAATGCATTGCAGATAAGCATTAACATATTAAAGCAATGGCAGCTGTTTTCATTACTACTGTTGTTAAATTAAGCAAATTCAAAAAGCTCCATGGAAGAAATCAGAAAGAGTGACAGCTCTTAATTACCTAACAATACCTTGACAAGAAAATCTCAGGAAGTGAGGAGGAAGATACAAAGGTAACATACATTACTAAGGGTAATACAGAAATGCAAAAAAAACAACAACAACAGTGGGAATAACATAACAAATTTTTTTCCAACATGGCGTTTGACTTATTACAAAGGCTTTTTTTAAATTAAGTTTATTTGACAACTATCTCTCCAACAGGTCATAATTAACAACACTTGTTATGTGGGGAGACAATATAGTAAACTTAGTCTAGAATTATTTAATGCAAATTGAGCAAACTAAATTACCAAATGCTTGCTTTTCTCTCCTGA
>NW_023602815.1:0-10280 GCF_014898055.3 Talpa occidentalis
AAAATAAAACTTCCATGAATAACTTATACAAGTCATGGTGCAGACAGTTCTTGACAGTACATATCTAACTTTATGAGAAAGTGCAAGTGGTTTATATTCTAAATGGTTTCTAGTTTTACTTCCTCAGGAAGGTGTCAACTTCCAATTGTTTTATATCATCATGAACATTTGGTGTTCACTCTTAAATGTGGGGGCATTCTAGGGAATACAAAGTGGTATTTCATTGTGATTTTACTTATCTGATGATTAATGATGTAGCTTACATTTTTACCTGCTTACTGGCCATTCATTTGTCTTTTGCAGTGACATCTATTCCACTATTTTGTAAATTTTGGAAGTTGGATTGTGTTCCTCCTTTATTATTGCATCTAAGTATTCTTATGTACTTGGGATATGGTTCTTTTGCATTCATATGTATATTGTAAATATTGTATCCTACTGGATGATTTGGTTATACATTTTCTTTTTTTTTTTAAGATTTATTTTTCAAGAACTGGGGTACAGGCCAGAGACACAGGAGGGTGATAGGATTCACCAGAGACAGAGCTGGGAGCAGAATAGGCAGACAGATTAAAAACACTGCTGAGGGGAGCAGCGGGCAAGACAGGAGAGGTCTGCCACACCATGTGGGTATCTCCCTAGCTGACCGGGAATAGAACCAGTGCTATGGAGGCTGTGGACAGCTTCACAGCACTGTGTTCAACCGGCTGCGCCACCAGGGAGGCCCTGGTTATACATTTTCTTAATGCTATCTCTCAAAAAGCAGAAATTGTCAGTTTGGTGAAGTCAGTGTTCTAATTTTTTACTTCATACTTACTGCTTTTTACAATTCTTCTAAGAAATGTTTGTCTAACCAATGTTGAAGATTTTTCACCTAGGTTTTCATCTTGGAGTTTTATAAGTTTAATGTTTCTGTTCAGGTCTGTGACATATTCGCAATGCTTTTTGGGTATGTATGTAGTCACAGCAGAGGTTTATTTTTGTTTTATAAATTTCAGCAATATTTATTGAAAATCCATCTTTAACTCCTTTGAGTTACCTTGGCACCTTTATTAAAAATCAGTTGACATGTGTGTGGATCTATTTAAAGACTTCCTTTGAACTATATTCTATTTTATGACAATTCTATGCCATCTTGACTCATGTAGATTTTTAATAAGCCTTAAAGTCTATTACTGTACACTTTCTAATTTAGAGTTTTCATTTCAAAATTGTTTTGTACATCTGATGTCCTTTGCAACTCCACATAAAATTTCAAATTAGCCTGGCAATTTATACCAAAACAAACCATTCGGATTCTGATTGTGTTGCATCTATAACACAGTTTGAGGAGAAATGGCACCTGAACAACATTAAGTCATTCTTTCGTAAGTATAGTGTATCTGTCCATTCATCTAGGTCTTTGATTTCTATAGTCAATATTTACATTTACTAGCATAGATCTTGCACATTTTTTTTTTAGTTTTTTAATCTATGCATTTTATGGGTTTTGGTGCTGTCATGTTTAGAGCTTTTAATTTTAATTTCCAATTATTCATTGATAATATCTAGAAATGGATTTCATTTGTAGATATTGATCTTATAACCTGTGACCTTGCTGGATTCACTTACTAGCTCTAGGAATTTTTTGACGATTCTATGAAAATTTTTATTGATTAATTCATCAGTGAATAGAGGCATTTTATTTCTTCTGCAATTTCCATAATTTTAATTTCTTTTTTACTTCTTTTACTGGCAATAGTCCCTAGAATGATGCTGTAGTTTTTTCATAGATGCCTTTTTTTCCAATTAAGGAAATCCCTCTTTAGGATAAATGTCCGATTTTGACAAACACATTTTTCTTCTTCAATTGAAACAAGTATATAGATTTTATTTTCCAGGGTGTTAATATGATATGTAATTTGTGAATTGAAATAGATCTGACAATAATTTATTATTGATATATTATTTGATCTAATATGATATGGTGAATTGTGAATGGTGAATCAGTCTAACATTCCCGGTTGACCATGACTTATTTTAAAAATATATTTTGGACTAGATTAATAGGTATAGATTTTTGGATATGTATATACTAGGATACTGGTTTGTATTTTACTTTTTTTGTAATGCCTTGGTCTGGCTTTGGTATATGGATAATAATGTTAGCCTCATAAAATGGATTGAGAAACTCATGGTTTTCTGTTTTCTGGAAAGTTTTAGTAGAATGACTTTTAGCAAAATTTCAAACATTTTATCCAAATTCCTTTACCAACTTTTGTGTTTTCTAGCACCTCTTCCAACTGGGCTCTGTCCCAAGTAAGTGCTTGCTTATACCTATCACTCCTTGGGGTGCCTGTCTTCCTTAGCTTTTAGGTTAGTTGGTAACTCTGTGACCTCAGTTCTGTGATGACTTCAAGAAAAGTTATGATTATTTAGATTAACTGGATTTTTCTTTTTTTAGATGGGATCACTGTTCTTCCTAGCTTTCTGTATCTTAAATGGAAGCACTTAGTCAATACCATTTACATTTAATATAATTAATAAAGCTTGGGTTTTTATCTAACTTTTTGCTATTTGTTTTCCACATGTTTTATCTAGCCTTTTTTTTTTCCATTTCTACTTCTTCATCGGGTTACTTAAATATTATTTAGTACTCCATTTTATCTCTACTATTGAATTATTTAGCATTAAACATTTTTTTAAAGATTTATTTATTTATTTATACAAGCACTGGGTACAGTCAGAAGCGTGGGAGAGTGAGAGAATTCACCAGAGCTAGAGCGGGGAGCAGAGCAGGCAGAAGGACCGAAGTACACTGCTGAGGGGAGCAGCGGGCAGCAGGAGAGGTCTGCGTGCCATGTGTGACCTCCTCTGGTCGCCAGGGAGCAGCCGGGGATTGAACCAGTGCTGCAGAGGCTGTGGGTAGTTTCGCAACCCAGCGCTCAACTGCTGAGCCACCGGGGAGGCCCTTAGCATTCCATTTTATCTCTACTATACTTTATTTTTTTCTAAAGTGGATGATGAGGGGGTCTCCCTGGTGGTGGAAGGGTTTAACCATCAGCAATATGAAGCAATCTGTAGAGCCGACCCATATGACACAGCAGATCTCTCCTGTTTTGACTGCAGCTCCTTCAGCGGTGTATTTCAATCAGTCTGCCTGTTCTGCTCCCCACTCTGTCTCTGGTGAATCCTTTCACATTCTCCCACCCTGAACCTCTGGCCTGTACCCTAGTTCTTGTATGTATAAATAAATAAATCTTTTAAAAAATAAAGTGGATGATGAGAAGTTTAGAATATGCATGATTAGCACAGTTAACCTTCAAATCATCTCTTACTACTTTATGGATAATGTAAAAGTCTCATAAGATTATAACTTGTGTTTCTTCTGTCATTCTTTGTGATTTTATTGTCCTGCACTGATAGCCTATGTGTGTTAACTAACCACCCATTGCATTGCTACTATTTTGCTATTAGATAATTACTATTTTGCTGTAGTCAATTACCTTTCAAATAAATGTAAAAACAATATCTAAATTCATACATTTATCTGCATATTTACCTTTTCTGTTTTTGTTTCCTCTGTGGAACTGAGTTTCCATTTGGGATCATTTTCCTTTAGTTCAAAGAATTTTCTTTAATATTCTTATTATGCTGTTTCCAGATGACAACTTTTCTCAACTTTTCTTGTTTGAAAATTTCTCAATTTCACTCTGTTTTTAAAGGATATTTTCCACTCATTTCTACTCCTGGAATTGTAGGTTGACACCTTTTTTTTCTTCTAGCATTTAAAAAATGTTGTGTTATTTTCATCTGGCTTCCATTGTTTCTAATTATAATTCCGTTATCACTCTTGTTTTGTTCATTGTATATAGTGTGCTTTAATTCTTTGGATATTTTTTAATTTTTTCTTTGTCACTGATTTTCAGTAACTTGATTTTGAAAGAAATTGATATGGTTTTATGTTTATACTGCTTAAGATTAATTAAATTTCTTCATTCTGTAAGTTATGTTTTATAGGAGGAGTGTAGAGGATCCAAATGAGGGATCAGGAGAAAAAAAAGTAATTATAATAGAATGAAAATCAAAATCAACAGGCAACTATAAACCAGACACATTCTGTGGTGGGGGAGAAGGGAATAGGATCAAAACAGGGGTGAAAAGAGCACAAGGGACTATGGTGATGGTACAACGGGTGAATTGGTGGTGGGAAATTCATGGGGACTATAATAGAGATGAGAAAGCATACATTGTACAAAACTGAAGAATGATGTAAAAAAAATCTAAATAAATAAATAAATAAATAAATAAAATTGTGCCCCAAAAGTCCAGACATTAAATTTTCAATTTTTATCTACCCTTCTGCCAACTCCTTATTTTCCATTTATTTTTCCAATATATTCCATTATATTGTTCTATAACTTATATAGGCTCAGCTTCTTTTCCTTCATTTTTTTTAAACTCTCTTAATTTTAATAGTTTTTATTTCAATAACTCTAAGAAATGGTTTCTCAGTCCCAGCAATACTGGTATTTTGGGTCTGATAATGATTTGCTATGGGGGAATCCCCTGGACATATTAGTCTACTTAGCACACCCATGACCTCTGTCCACTACAAGCTAATAGCTTCCTTCCCCAAATTGTGACAGCAAAAATGTCTTTAGACATTGTCAAATGTCTGAAGATGGACAGATCTGCCCCTACTTGAGAACCACTCCTTGAAGATATCTGATCTTTTTGCTAAATCTCACATCTATTATGCCATTATAGCAATATAGTAAGATATTTCAGTTCAGATATAAATTTTTCAGCCCTAGATGTTCTATTTGGTGCTTTTTTAGATTTTCATTATCACTTTTACATTTTCTTTTAAGTCCTTATTTATTATAATAAATAAATATAATAAATAAGACATATGTTATAATAAATTATAATAAATATAATAAATATAATTAAATAAATTATAATAAATAAGACATATTTATTATAGCTCATTGCAACTTTTTGCATTGATTCCATCTCTATTATTTCTGGGCATGTGCCTATCAGTTTATTTTTCTTGTGGTACAGAGTCACATTTTTCATGGTGCCCCATATTTCCAGTGACTTTTGAGTAGATACTGCATATTGTGATGTCATATTGCAGAAAGTCTTTTTTGGTTTGCTCCCTTTAATAGTAATATATTTTGTTTTGATATGCAATTAAGTTACTTGCATATAAGCTTCATTTCTTTGAGAGTTATTTCTGAACCTTAGGGTAAATTTTATTCTAAAATGAGTTTAACCCCTACTACTAAGACTTATACCACTTGAATCTCTCCTGAATATCTTGGCTTTTTAGAGAATTTTGGATAGATGGGCCTCAACTATCTCACAGTGTTGTGCAAGCTCTGGAAATGTTTCTGCTCATAGTTCCCTGAGTTCGTTTTCTTTTTCAAGAAGTTAGATTTTGCCTAGCCTGTAAGTTTGCACAGAATGCATGTGTTCTTCAGGCAAAACTCAAGGTGATCTCATGCATATTTGGGGGACACTTTCTCAGTAAATCTTTGTCCTCCAGCACTTTACCCCACCCATTCCAGTCTCCTCATCGTCCCCGAACTCTGAATTTTTTATTCCCGTGTCATCAGGACTGCTGTTCTCTCTCCCTATGTTCTGATCTGGAAGGAAGGAAGCTTGGGCAATTGTAGGGCTCATACTATTTGCTTCTGTTGTTTCAGGGACCACAGTTCATGTTGCCTGTTGCCTAATACCTGCAAACAATTGTTTCATATATTCTACCCCATCACCCAGGGGTTTATAGGCAGAAGGTAATTCTGTTGAAAGTTGATTTTTGTAACTGGAAGTGAAGTCCAATAATTTTGTTATAAAGTAATTATAAATATAAGTCAATAGTCAAAAATAAGCCTGGATGTGGAGAATCAGTATAAAAAGCATTATATTATACATTTTAAAAAGCACTTTTCCTCTTTTTGAATAATTTATTTATTTGTGCAAGCACTGGGTACAGTCAGAAGCGCGGGAAGAGTGAGAGAATTCACCAGAGCCAGAGCAGGGAGCAGAGCAGGCAGAAGGACCGAAGTACACTGCTGAGGGGAGCAGCGGGCGGCAGGAGAGGTCTGCGCGCCATGTGGGACCCTCCTCCAGTGGCCGGGGAGCAGCTGGGGATCAAACCGGTACTGCAGAGGCTGCTGGCAGCTTCGCAACCCAGCGCTCAACCGCTGTGCCACCGGGGAGGCCCTAAAAAGCACTTTTTAATGCATGTGGCTGAGTTTTTATTTTTTAGGTTCTCAGCAGAATTGTGAACAGAAATGTTCATGTTTTTGCAATCTTTTCCTGGATATATAGCATCAAAGGGATGTAATATATGACTTTGCAAGGCACATTTGCGGATTATTGCTGATATTTCAACCATATCACTGAATTCCATTTCATGCTCAGATCACTGTGCATATATCCATAATGAAAATTTGCTGGTCTATATTTTTCTCTCAATCTAGGTTTCTCAAGGGACTGATAAAAAATGAAATAAACCCTATCAGCATTTTTACAACCCTTACGGCCAAAAACATTATACTTTTAAAGAAAATAGGAAGTGTTTTATAGAGGTCAGGGGGCCAGAAGAGATAGAGGTGCCCCCAGTCTTCTTATATCCCAGGGTACAAACATCTTGGATTAATTTTTGGATATCAGAAGGAGGTCCCTAGCATTGTGACCAAACTTACTGGTTACAATAGAAGGCTCTGAAAGCAAGTTATATGTCTGTGAAAATCTGAACTGATCGTGACTCTCACTCCTACTTTGCATGAGAGTCTTTCTTGAAGGGAAAATCCTTTTCTATCATCTTTGAACATTCAGTAGGTACTCAATACATGCCTGATAAAAAAGTCATTGTGAAAAATAAATGCAGAATTTTGAATATTTCTCCCAGCTAGCCCCATTCCTTCTTCTCAAGTTGTGCTTTCTCCCTCAGAATAGAAATATGTATGGGAGAGTTATTTCCTAGGAAAATACCTAGAGTCAAGTGTGAACTTGATTCTTTATTTGATAAATGAGCATTTTTTAATATAATGGGGCCAGCGTCCTTTTATTCCAAATTCAACTGCATATTCTATTACATGGACTACGAATAACAACCATAATGTGTCCTGTGCAGCACCTAGCACATTCATTCCTGCCCACCCTAGGTACATCAAATATGTATGTGCAAACAGCTTAGATGTATAAGGCAGAACCACCAGCTCTTCTGCCATTACTCAGGGCTGGGGGTGGGGAAACCGTCAGTTACAAAGCACTTCAGAACTCATGGGAGATATCAATAAAATGAGACATTCCACACATAAAATATAATTATATAGCTCCCAGTAGTGTTGTCTTGAAAGACAATAACCCATTTAATATTTTGAAATGACTTGCCCAGACAACATTCTTTGGAACATCTTGTGCTTTTCTTGACCTTATTCTCTAAGGTCTTCCAGCTTAAAAAAAAAAAAAAAAAAAAAAAAAGGCCTATATTTTTTGACTTTCCTGAGGGAATAGCAAGACCTCTCATAGATTTGCCCAGGATTTCAGATTGCTGATATCAAAAACTTAAAAAGACACAATGGATGAAACGTGTTCTCCACTGGGTACTTCTCCTGAGCCCTTGTTTTCTTATTCAATGTCATAAACAAAGCTTGGATATGGTGATCTAATTAGAATGGGCTATTTCTTAACCTATATTTTTCCTTTGGGGATTGTAGAAATGTACTATTACATCTTGCCATTGCTGTTGCTATGTTGCTAATTTTAGTGTCACTACTAACAATGGCCGATTTTTTACACACATTTCCAGTTACCACGTGGTGTTTCATGACCTCATTTGAGAAATAGGAATTAGTAAATTAGAAATGTGTGGTAACACAGAACAAATTTGTAGCCAGAAGGCCTGGGTCAACCTACAGAATGAGTAGTTCTTTAATCCTAGAAAGGCAGTTCTTTAAATTATTTAATCATGGTGTCTTCATGTATATAATGGGAAGAATATTACCTGCTTTTAACCTACTTTCATAAATTAAAAGAAGATCAAATAAAATTATTATTTTTTTAAAGGACCATCTCTTTTGTTTTGTTTTGTTTTTGTGTAGAAGAACTGGGGTACAAGCCAGAGGTTGAGGGATGAGAGGATTCACCAGAAACAGAGTGAGGAGCAGAACAGATAGATTTACTAAAATTCATTGTTAAGGGGAGCAACGGTGAGACAGGACAGGTCTGCTGCCCCATGTGAGTCACCTCCCTAGCTGGGGATCGAACTCAAGCCAAAGCAGTGACAACACTAAGGCTTAATCCCTAGGCCACAAGGGAGGCTTCCAAATAATATTCTATAGTGTGCATATAAATAAATGTATCTGTGTTCCCTGTCCTATTAGTTAAGTAGTAGTTTCACATTCTTCTAGGAATTTTGTACAATCAGTTTGTATATAAGCAATGTCTTGTTAGTGAAGTTTACCAAGTGTTTCAAGACTATTAATGAGGAGGCTCACTGGTGGCACAAGGAGTTGGGTCACAGCACTATAGAGCTATCCACAGCCACTGCAGCATGAGTTTGATCCCCCTCCCCCACCCACAAAGAGCTCACCCACATGGTGTAGCAGACTTCTCCTGTCTCCCTGCTGCTCCCCTCAGCAGTGTGAATCCTCTCAGCCCCCACGCCTCTGGCCTATACCCCAGTTCTTGTATGCATGTAAAAAGATTATTAATAAATAAAAACAATACTAATAAAGAATAAAAACTGATAACTAAAAACCATTTACCTCCTATGTACTCCATGTAAATGTTATCTGATTTAACCCTCAAACCTGACCAGTTGTGGAAACTGATCATCAGAGATGACTTAGCCCCAGTCACACAGCCAGGAGCCCAGCAGGATTCAGATCTAGGTCTGATCGAGGGCAAATTTCATGTTCTGAACTCTCCTGTGTCCTACTCTATCTTCTAGGCTGATAGATTTGAAGTAGTCAGTAGGAAAACAAGGAAGAGAAATGAAAGGTTGGACTTAAAAGTAAATTAACATCTCACTAATAAAAACTTGCAAGAATAGGTAAGGTGGAAAGGATTTATTTCCCCAAATACAGAAGGGCTGATGTATAGTCTTACAAATCCATGATGTATCTGTCTGGTGTACAGTAATGGGGACTTTTCAGAGTCTACACCACTTAAGTAATAGCATTCACTATATTAAGGCAGACTTGGGGGAAAGATTTGATAGGTAAAAATGGCCTCACCTTTCCTTAAGATCCATACCAAGCAATAAGGCAGGCAGATCTTAAACACTCATCCTTTGCACTAGGGCAAAAGATCACAGGTTTTGGAGGAAGGTCAAAAGAATCATTGTCCCCAGGGTACAAGAGTACTGGAACTCTTCAAACAAACAAGTCAGCAATTAAAAATTTTGTCTTGGCAATAGCAAGTGTTGAAACTTGTAATACAGATTTAACCTTCGAAGCAACTACAGGATAGTAAAATAGCATAATGGCTGGCCTGAGTAAATAAGAACTTTTAGGTTCATGTGCAAGAAAAAGGTAATGAATTTTTCAATTGCTTTCCTTAAGAAATTAAGTGTGAAGTATGCAATTGCACATGCACCCATTTCTTGGCATGAGTTTTGGAATAATACTTGTAAAAATCTGACTTCATATTAGATTTCAAATTAATTTTTCCATGTAAATTTGCTTTTATATGGAGGAAAATTTCCTTTTTCTTACTTGTACAAGTTGCAAAAGACTTTATTTTAATATGAGTTCCAAGGAGAATGGGAAAAGCCTCAAGAGGAAGGATTTGGCATGAACACTTTCTTAGAACTAATGTTGGTTTTCTCACCCGCTGGAAACAAGATTTAAGCATTTTGATTTCATTTGGTTATTAAAATCTTATTAGAAAATAGCACAAGGTGTTGTGCTGTAAGAATATATAGACTGTAACTTGAATTTTAAATTATAATAGTCTGATTCTAATACATATTCATTGAAAGTATATATTCCAAACATTAATATGTTTATACTTATGACATTTACTTTTTGTCTCTTTCTTTTGATAGATAAATAGATGGATATGTAATTATGTATATATACACATATACACACATATATTTTAAATATTTATTTCTATATCCCAATACATGTATACCAATATAATAATAATATAATAGTACCTGACAATGCATGTTCCACCATTTGTGATCACCGAGGTACCTGATTAGTATATATTTCTGCCTTAGCACAAGTGTTTAAGTAGGTAACATCATCTATTTTTTTAAAGTCACAGTC
>NW_023602816.1:0-10278 GCF_014898055.3 Talpa occidentalis
AGAATCAAAGACAAATTCTGAGATTTTAGGTTTGAATAACTGGATGGACAAGTGCTTATGTCCTTGAATTCCAGAGTGCTGTTGCAAGGATTAATGGGAAAGAGAGGAGTAAATGCATGGTAGATGAGTTCATTATATATGCCCTGTGATCTCCTGGGTGTTTGCACTCAAGGTATGAAGACATATAGTTGTGAGAAGTTGAGAACACGGCTGCACAAAGGCACTTAGCAGAAGCCATGAGCACCTAATACCAAGCTGAAGCCAGGAAGTAGAGAGGAAGGAGGGTAGTACAAAGGAGGAATTGGATGGGAATTCTGACATCACTCCTGAGCCACCTGATCTCCTGGTTATCAGGAAGGTTTCCATTTCCTGCAAGACCTGGCTCTACTGTTGCCCAGTTTCTGGTCTTCCTTTTGCTCCTGAAAGCCCCACCCCCACCCTTCCCAGACCATAAGCCTTTCCACCTCTGTCACTGGACAAATTCAAAGTTGTCTACTCACTCCAACCTGAATGAGCCCAAATAAGATACCAGACTTCTTTCTTTATTTTGGAGAACACAACTTTCTTAGTATAACATAATTTTATGTTAAAATCATAAATTAATGTAAAATACCCTTGTATTATAATTAAAAAACCATAAATTAAAAAATTCAAAATATAGAGAAAATTCTTCTTCTGTCTTTCTGAACACACTGCAGTACGGTGTCCCCTCCCCAGTAGTAATCATCCTTATCATTTGGGCTGTGTTTGTCCACATTATTTTTAAGTACTTACCTATTTGTCATATACACGCATATTAATGAGGGGATTTTCCAAACATAAATGAAATCATACTGGATATGAAGTTGTGCTGTGTCTGGTGGGCCTTCTGTATTAGGGCCTTCTGTATTATTAGACCTGCCTCGGCGTCACGGCCATGCACCACATGCTTTAGTTCATCACTTCCCTGAAAGTGAACGGTTAGTTGTTTCAGTGGTTCTGCTGTCACAGACTTATTTTTTAATGACTGGTTCGTTTTGCTCTGCAATCGTTCACCTATTTGGACAAATCCAAAGTAGTCTCGGTGACGTCCTTTGCCATTTGGTGGTTGTGTTGTGCCTCTGGGCCTGGGATGGGGTTGAGCTGAAGGGGGTGGGTCCTCAGTGCTTATGGGGAGTGCAAGTCAAACACACGTGGCAGCAATTTTCCTTGTTTTCTGTTGCTGCAGGGAGGAATTAGAACTGCTGAGCACGTGAGCCTTGAATGTTGCGGTCTCCGCGAGAAAAAACTCCAAGTAAACTACACAGTTTATATTAACACCTAATATAAGCAAATATTAACTTTGCAAAAATCACCTTCTAAAGAGACAGGTTTAATAAGAATTTCTGAATTAAACTTAGAGTTTGAATTAAACATGCAGAAGGATCAACAGTATCTTCAAAGTTTAGTCCTAAGAAGTAATAGCTTGTTTTTGAGAAGGAAAAATATTTAACTGCACTAAATGTCTGGTTGTTTGAGCTTTGAAAGTTGGAGCATTTGTGTTTTTGAAAATTAATGTAAAAACCCAAAGTAACTTAAGTTATAAGGGCTGTCATGATTTTTATGCTTTCTGTAGATAGGATCATGAAAGCCATAAATATCTTTGTTTTACAGAAAAATATTATATTTGGTGACTATCAGTGAATATTCTAATTGTCTTATCATATATATTTTGTAAATACTCTCAATCTAAAGGCTACAGTGTAAATGGTTTAGGCTTTCTCTATCTGCTTCAGGTAGGTAGGAAGGCTGGAAAGGGCAACGTGTGCTCTGCAGACTGGACAAACCAGGCCTCAGCAAATTTTATAGTAATCCTGCAAAATAGATGGTGCTGTTCTCAATCCACAGGTGAGAAAACTAAGGCCCAAAGAAGTGAGCAAATACCTGAAAGGCATGCATCTAAAAACGTGGTAGGGCCTCCCCGGTGGAGCAGTGGTTGAGCGCTGGGTTGCGAAGCTGCCCGCAGCCTCTGCAGCGCCAGTTCGATCCCCGGCAGCCAGGTGAGGGTCCCACATGGTGCGTAGACCTCTCCTGCCGCCCGCTGCTCCCCTCAGTAGTGTTCTTTGTCAGTCTACCTGCTCTGCTCTCTGCTCTGACTCTGGTGAATTCTCTCACCCTCCCGTGCTTCTGACTGTACCCAGTGCTTGTATAAATAAATAAATAAATCTTAAAAAAAAAAAAAAAAACTGTAAAAAAAAATAAAAAAAATAAAATGTGCTAGTGTCAGGTTCCGATTTAGGATTGACTTATCTTAGTTGCTCTCAGTTGTATGAGACTTCGGTCATTTATGTTTGTTTTCCTTTTTTGGATTTATCACTGCTTTTACTACCAGGAAATGAAACAACTATGACATTTACTGGACAACCTTGACTTGAAAATAAACCTAAGTTCCTGATAAATAAACCTAAGCCCCAGATACTGGGGGTTTTCACCAAATGATGCTAAGATTGTTGCTCAGGATGACCCCTCAGGTGTGCAGTATCCTTGCATCATATGATGTGGACTCGGGTCATTCTAACAGGGAGCATTGCCACACGTCCTCCACCACTCCCATGTGCTTCGGGAACCATTTTCTGGAATCCTGCTCTTGTATTCCTGCCCTGTCCATGATCTAGACATTTAGAAAAATTACAACCAAGTTTAAAAACCTCCCTCCTCCTCAATAGATCTATTTGGACTCATCTCAATACTACAATTTCCCTCTTTTATCCCTCACTGCCCCACTCTGCCCTTTTCTGTATTCCTTCCTTCTTTCCTGTTGATATCCTTTTCCAGAGGAAACTGAAAGCTTACTCTCTCCTGTCTACTCAGTTTGTAGTCCTCTAGCCCCTAATTTGCCTCTGTGAGTCTCCATTTCACCCAGGGGCTCCTGTATCAACGTGGCAGGGTCCAGGCAGTATTGGTACCCAGAGAAGCTGACTGAGTGAGACTGTTGTAACTGGAGAGCAGACACTCAGTCTAAAGCTGACCTTGTCCTCTGGAACTAGGCATCCAGTGTGACCAGATCCTCTGATTTTCAGAGAAGCAGGAAAACTAGACTTTGGGGTAGAATCTTTTTATGATGCCAGCAACCAATTAAAAAAAAATATTTTACAAAAGTTTGCAGCCAAACAAAAACCATCTGTTAGATATCACTTAGAATCTTTTAGTAAACTGAAGGACAAATTTTGAATTGTCCTTTTGAAGGAAATCACTCAACTCCCTCAATATTTTCCTACCTTTTGGCTCTGGAATCTTTTCTGTGGTGCTTTTGTTTCCCACAAATGCTATCCCCCAGATTCCCAAGAGGAAGCAGGGTGTTTTGTTTAAGATCTAGGTTTGAATGTCAACCAAATCTGGCTTGAATTATAGTCCTGTGGCATAATAGTTTTGTTACCTTGGATGGATCATTGTGACTCCCTCCGTCATCAGTAACAGGTGACACTAAAGACCTGTCTCATCAATCATTATGTACCAGACCCTGGGTTAGGTTTTGGGGATGCTACATGTATAAAACTATGCATGACTGGTGTTCCTGGAACTCATTGTCCAGTGAAAAAAAAATTAAATCCATAATCTCAATAATACCATTATGATGAGAAGAGGACATTCAGTGTTCTGCCCAAGTGGAAGGTGGCTCTAAGCTGGACTTCCTGGAGAAAGAGTTGCTGGATCCCAGATCTGAAACATGATTGGTGTAAACCAGGTGAGAAGAGGATGGACGACTATTTCTGGTCAAAGGTTCAGGGTGTGCTTCCTTCCCAAGGAAGTGAGATTACCCAACCACATTAAATTATGCTTTGAATCCATGTCAATTTGACATGGTTCCATTTTAACAAATATTCTCATAGGGAAACACAAAAGTGCCATTTCTTCTTTGCAGCTCCTTAACAAGATTCCCCTGTCAAGTGTAAGTGTAGTTCTATCAGGTAGCATGGTCTAAGTTATGGCAGTCAACAAAATGTGACCCAGAGGCCAGATCCCACTGCTCCTGCCTTTGTAAATAATTTTTTTATTGGAGCAAAGCTTTGCCTATTCATTTTCATATTGTCTGTGGCTGCTTTCACTCTACAATGACAGAATTGATTAGTTGGGAAAGAGACTATTCACCTTTTGAGGCCAAAAATATTCACTGCCTGGCCCTTTACCAAAAAGTTTGTTAATTCCTGCTTATGAGTTTTGGTAAAAGCTTCCTCCGTGGAAAACTGGAAATTATAGTACCTATGCATCAGGCTATATAAAGGAACACATTAGTGCATGGAAAACACCAAGCTTGGTGCCTGATATGTAATATGCTGCTGCTACTGTATCTGTTATTATTCTTAGTATTACCTACCTTTTTTGGTTTTCTTCTTAGAAGTCCCTGCATAAATTGCTGAGCCTTGTGCATGTTCTATCACTATTATCACTACCACCACTAACAATAATACCTTGTATTCATTGCTCACCTGTAGTGGTTAAGGCATTGTGCTGGATGCTTTTTATGTCATCATTTTGAACCCTTGCAATGATCCTGTGAAGTAGAAATATTTCCATTGTATAGACCCTTCTCATCTTAGTAACAAATACTACCATTGACTGAGCATTTGCTCAATGGCCAGGCATGATGCTCTTACACGTAACAGGTCCCTAAACACCATCCCATTGTACAGGTGAGGAGACTGAGACCTGAGAGGTAAGTAACTTGCGTCAGGCCCCACACTCTGAAATTGTAGAGTTAGGATTCTAAATCTAACCCCAAAGTACTTAAACTTTCCCTCCATCACTCTGCTGTTCCATATCTCATGGATAATCAAGGTAGAGTGTTTATAAGGACTACTTCAGTAACCCCTATCGCCAAGCTGGCCTATTTCATATCCTTGGGATAGCTTCTCTACAACATTCCTCTTCTAAGAGTAGTCTTCCCTTTTTCTTCCCACTGTCTACACCCCAGAGTCTTTGAGAAGCTTGTTCTCATTGCCATAGTGATCTCTACATCCTCTGGTCTGTGTTGACCATTTGGAATGGTCATTGGATACTGGAAGAACAGTACAGCCTGGATGAGGATAGTGTTTTGCCCAGAGTTGGCCTTCATTTGGTGTGATTTTTCCCATGTATTTAGTGAGGTGAAACTACCATGTCTTTTTCTTTTCCTTTCTTTTGAAGAGCTTACTGAGCACTTCAATATATGCCAGGCTTCATGGCACACACTCTACCTGCATGCTATTTTTTTGGTTTTTCATTAATTTGTCTTTATGATAGTAGCAATAAAAAAGTATGGTTTACAACACTGTATATGTTTTAGGAATACAGGTTCATACCTTTTCAATGTATGTTACAGTATCATGCCTACCATTAAAGTACCAAGAACCCTCCACTACAGTCCATTGGGTCCCCTCCACTCTTTGCTGCCACCCCCTACATACCATTTTCATAGCATTCCTCTGAGGGTCCACTTATCATCCTGATTTATAGATGCAGAAATTGAGGCTGGTCCAAGATCCCTTGCCTAGGGAGTAGGTGTGAAGAGCTGGAGTGTACTCTAGGGCACCTCATGATAGGTGAGGATCCCCAGTACGGATGAAGCTGTCCATTGGACCAGTTGTCTTTGTCTCAGTAGCTAGTTATATGGAGTGGAGGCCCAATGTATCCTTTCTGAGGATAAAATCAAATTCACCTGGATGTGGAGAATCCAGGCAACAGCCCATTACCAAATAAGTGACAAAGTACAATGGATGAATAACTGAAATTTGCAATTTTCAAATATAACTAGAATTATCCAGACATTAAACACCCGCTATTCACTGCGTGTGAACACTGAGCCAACCATAACATGCCATTTGCAATTGTCAGAGGTGATCTTTGTAGGCAGTTATGTAACCCAGGTAGAGTCAATACCACCTATTAAAAGCACAGACTTATATCCAAGGACCTGGGTTTTAATCTAGACTGTAATCACTAGACTAATATTGTGGTCTTGGGCAATTCACTTACTTTTTCAGGACCTTAGTTTTCTCAGTTGTAGATCAGGATGATAGGAATACCTTCCTCAACATGTTAGCGTAAGCATTCAGTGATGGGATGCAATATCTACTGCAGTGCCTGTCACGTACAGAACAATCAGTTAGGTATTAACTATTAATAGATGTTATCCATAGCACAATGAACATGGTCCCCCAAAAAGAACCAAACAAGGGAATATGAAAGAGTTGTTGAAGAGGAGGGGAAGAATCGATTCCTTTAGACTGGGGAGGAGGTAGGAAGACTCCACTATGGAGGCAAATGTAGCTGAAGGATAATAGAATCTAGGTGGGCAAAAATGGTTAGAAGAGGGAATGGCATTTCAGGCTGAGGGAATAGTATGAGCAAAGATACAGAGACAAAAGGGTATGTTCAGGGAATTTTTCATGGTGTCTTTTGGCTGGAAGGGGGACACAAGTAGAAAGATGTGGAGAATCTGACTACAAGTATTGAATAAAATATTTTTGGAACACACGACTGTAGGTATGTGGTGTTGTTTCGATGAATGTGAAACTGTTCCTTCTATGGAAGCCTGCCATTGCTGGAGGCTGCAAAGTGATCCCCTTCTCCTGCAGGAAGATAGAAAGACTGGCTATTTGGCTCTCAAGACATTAAGACCTCGAAACTCCACATCACTAACAGGGCACGTTTATCCCTTGCAAGTTGAACCCAGAGATACATTTGCCCTTACAACTTGTAATTCCAATGCAGAAAACAGCTTCCTGATCAGGACAAGTTTATCCCTTGCAAGTTGAATCCAGAGATACATTTGCCCTTACAACTTGTAATTCCAATGCAGTAAACAGGTTCCTGATCACAACTGTTCTTGAAGCCAGACTCCTCAGCCATAGTTGCTTAGGTGAGGGTACAATAGAATGAAGCATGCATTTTCTTATTTTTTTGAAGTGTAGATTTTATTTTTGCTTGTGGCTAGTGAGGTCAGTAGATCAGGCGATGATTGCCACTGATGAGATAGTTACTCACAGTTCCCTAGAGGATGGGGGGGGGCACACAGGGAGCAGCAGGGTCAGTCAGGAGGCAGAGGGTGAGGGGGAAAATTGGGTAAGAGCTGTTGTTGTGGCTTCTGTGGGAAGGAACAGATGAGGCAGGGTAAACAGGTTTAGGATTGGCTAGCTTGAATAATTGCAGCAAACAGGAGAATAGTGACTGACCCTACTAGTTTGGTACCTGGTCCGAAGGTAATTAGGGCAGGGGAATAGTGACCTAGGTTGAGTATGAGAGCCTGATGGAGGAGGTAGTGGGGTCTGGGCTCTGGTTGGTTTGTATGTAAAGGTCACTTGCTAGGTAAGTCTGTTATTCTCTCTAGCAATTGGCTAGCTCTGGGAGGGTGTCTTCAGAGTCAGCCTGACTGCACATGTCACAGTATTATAATGCAATAAATAAAAAGGTATAATTAATAGACATGTCCTAGCCACTAAATTGTGTGTAATCAAATTGTATTCTTCAAGAATTCAAAGAAACTAGTTTTCTAACACACAAACATCACTGCAAAGTGGATGGAGTTCATTTAGTATGTGGGTGTCACATCACAGCTGGCTTCTCCATGACAGCATCTTCTTACCTGCTTGTTCCACATCAGGAATGAGGCATCATTATGGTCAGAGGGGGCTGATAAGTGGAAACATCCTAAAAATGCCCCAGTTCATCTCTGACTAATTTCATTGAAGATTTCAGAATACTGTTTTCAACTTCATTATTATCATCCTTTTCCTTAATGCATGCCTTCTTCCTCTATTCAAGAAATGAAAAGAATTTTTGTTTGCACAAGCACTAGTCAAGCAGCTGATGTCTCCTGTGAACTGGAGCTTCTTGTTAGCTTCTGTGAACTCCTTTAATTCTCCCCATGGATTTTAACACTACCATCTTTTGAATGGAATTGCTCAGTGACTGGTCCAGAGTTTTTAATGCAATGAGAAGCAGAGAAGCTTTTCTTGATTTGCACATACTTTTTGAGGGTCACTTCCCTAAAAAATCAAATGGTTTGGCTCTATTTTTCCTGCACAGGTAGCTAATATCGCTGATGATAGATCTTTATGAACTCCTGCTTGGGTTTATTTGTTAGGTCATGCTTGTAGGCATCTTGAGAATTTTGCATTCATAGGAGTGGGATGTTGACCTGGCAGTAGAAATGAGAATGCTAAATTCTTCCTCTCCCTGCCCAGATCTTGAACATGGACTGTCTTTATCCTGGTAAAGTACTTTGTGACTGTCCCTGCTGGTTTTCTCATAATGTCCAAAGTTAGCTAAATGCACCAACTCTGCTTTCTAGCTTATTCTTGAACTTACAGATCTTAAATTGTGATTTTTGAAACTCCAGCATCATCTTTTAATAATGACAATCAGCCAGAACGAAATCATTTAACTTGATAGGCTTCTTAGAGATTAAAGAGGAATTATAGTCTCTCTAATAACAATTGTGTACCTATCATACGTGTGCGTATGTGTGCGATTCTCTCACTTGAGGCTTATTACTCTCTGCTAATATGCTCTTGCCGAGGATTACTTAATTAAACATGACTTAAAAGTTTGCATTACGCTTTAAACTAGTGACAGAAATTGCTTAACATGATTTCTTAGTTATATGCTGCCTTTGGAATAGCAAGAAAGCAGAGCCAAGAAAATATATTCACTCTGTTAAATCTTTATTTATTTTCTAAGGAGTGAGAGAGCATTTTTATCCAAGTGATGAGAACCTCCTGGAGTTGATTGACTTAAATTAGCTTGATTGCTTTTTATCAATCGCAGCTGCGCTGTTTAGCATAAAAATGCAAAACATGTAAAAAGCATTTGCCTCGCAGCATACTAGAAAGATGTTTTTAGTTAGTTTTAAGATGTTTCAAATTTTTATTCTGCACAGATTCTCTGAGAATGTATCCAGAACATATCTAGTTACAGAGAATTAGTACAGATATTGTAAACTTTGAGAAAATGAATTAAAAAAATATGCTGTTTTATGAATTACATATTTAGAATTTGGGCTTTTTAGCTTTTAAATGTCTCTCGTAAGTTAAACAGCTCAGCAATATTTGTTGCAGTGGCCGAGCCAAGCAACTGCTGCTAAACATTAAAAAACAGTCGTTGGAACTTTTCACATAATGAGCCATTTGGCCTTTCTTGTGAAGCTGTGACATGGGTCAGTGGATGCTGGCTGTTGTGAAGTTAGGTAAAACCAGCTTGGTCTTGAAATCCTATGAATGAATTTCAGACCATCATCTTCGTTTTCTCCCTGGCTTGCCTGGTTTCAGATGAGTACGACTGACTTATTTAATGTCTTCCAGTGTGGGTCTGCAGAGAGCAGTCTGCTCTGCAGTGTGTTCCAGCTCTCCTTCTGAACCAGCTGTCGGCTTTCTTTTCTCCCTTATTTGACAGATTTTTTTGGTTGTTGGTGGTGATTTTGGACATTATCAATTTCAAAGTAAGAAGAAGACATACTCTTGGAAGGTGATGAGACAGAGGAGTGGGAGAGAGAGAGAGAGAGAGAACTCAAAAACATCCAAAACATGAGGGCACTGTCTTGTTTTTGTCTAAGCCACCTCCTGATTTGGTTGCTAGAAAGTGAATCTCTTGCAAACACTAGGACTGAAGTGTGGGATGCAAGTTCAAAGGATAGAGCTTCATGGACTGGACCTGGGGCATGTTGCTTCAGAGTGAGCTCTGGCTTGCACTTTAGGCCTGAAAAACAAATTTCTCTGTAAACATGGTTTTTAAAGGGAGTGCCAACATTTCTTTGTTGGACATTTTTTAAGGGTTGTGTGTGAGACAGTACATACCTACCTACCTTTACTCTGCTGATTTTTCTCTTACTCTAAAGAGTGTGAAGAGTTGTGCTCCTGGGACCATAAGGAGACAAAGAGGCCGTATGCCCTTGGTCGGAGAGGATCAGAGTCTTTGAGTCATTGTCAGCCTCTGGGCTCTTCCCTGCCCCTATGAAAGCATCTGTGGGTAGAAATCAAGAGAGGCAGGAGTGAGAACAGATGTGTGTTCTGGACTCTGGAGCTGACCTTGGCAGATATGAGATTAATGAATTTTAAGGCTTTTCTACAAGCTTTTCATGCTGGCTAAGTCTGATTACCTATTTAGATTTGTAGAATCAAATAAGCCTGTATTTCAAGTATCTTATCATTCCTTCTGCAGAAATTTGAAAAATGCGTATCTGTTTCAATACTGCTTACAGGCTAACTCCAAAATTCCTTCTTCCTCCCACTTTTAATTTATTATTAGTATACTTCAATGGTGGTGATATTTAAATCAATCACAATT
>NW_023602817.1:0-10278 GCF_014898055.3 Talpa occidentalis
AATGCTACCCCCTCTTGATGAATTAACTCTTTTATTGCTATTAGATGATCTTTTTTTACTTTAGTGACAATCTTTGCTCTGAAATCTACTTTGTATGATGTTGGTACAGACACCCTGCTGTCTTGAGATTGTTAACACAGCATAATTTGCCATCCTTTTAATAGTAGCTATTTGTGCTTTTAAATTAATTTTTTAAGCTGGATCTTATTTGTTTATCCAATGTGAATGCTCTTGCCTAATAACTGGATGCATCTAATGTAATTTGAAAAATATGAGTTTAAATCTACAATATGACTGTTAATGTTCTATTTGTCCTTAAGGGTTTTTATTAATTTCCTACTTTTATCATCTCTTTTGATTATTCTTTACAACTCCATTGTATTTTCTTTGTTGGACTTTTAGTTATTCTCATTTATTTTACTTAACACTTTAGGATTATATTGTACATCTTCAGTTTATCTGTTTATATCTATGTTTAGATATGCAGATAGATACATGATATAGATAACAAAAACTATCAATAATTTGGGAATATAGAAATTATACTTAGCATACTTTTAAAATGTGGGACTTAAAATTTTTACCACTATTATTACATATGTTCTGTAAATTATACCCTGAAGTAACAATCTTATGAAATGCTGAAAATTGAGGTGAAACATGACCCAGAGGGAAGAAAAAACATTTGTAAATATCAACTGCATATTTTTAAAAATTACTCAAAAATTTTTAAAAGAATTTTTAAGTTATTAAAGTAATTTTTTTTAAAAAAAAAGCAAATTTTCAAAGAAAAAGTTTACTATTCTCAGGGCATAAATGAAAATAAAATTAAGAATATTGCAATAAAAGTCAAAAGAAAAAATAAAATAAAAAATAAAGTGTTATATCAAGACTCAATATGTGCTGGATCTATATGTCTTTATGAGGAAAGTAATTTATTTGATGTTATTAATTTCTTAAAATCAAATGAGAGGGACCTCCCTGGTGACACAAGGGGTTAAGCACCGCATTATGAAGCAATCAGTAGCCTCTGAAGCATCAGTTTGATCCCTGCTTAGGAAGCAGCCCACATGGTGCAGCAGACCTCTCCTGAATCGCCCGCTTCTCCTGTTAGCAGTGTATTTCAGTCAGTCTGCCTGTTCTGTTCCCCACTCTGCCTCTGGTGAATCCTCTCACCCTCTGCACATCTGGCCTGTACCCCAGTTCTTATATGCATGAATAAATGAATCTTCAAGATAAAATAAAATGAGAGAAACAAGATAAATAAAAAGGATTATGTTAATTTAGAACTAAATGGTAAAATGAGAAAATTTAACAAAATAAATTTAATATTCACATAATTGGAGTTTCTGAGATACACAAGGAGATAAATTGGGAAAATGTTAAATGTATCATTTTTACCTAAAAAAGATTTAAATCTCTATTGAAAGTAAATGTTGTTCCAATTCCTAATTTTCCTGGTCTACATAAGCTTTTTTATTTTCTTTTTCAGACAGGAACATTTTCTCACAATTTAAATTATGAGGCAGTAGGTAATTACTTCAAATTACAGTGAGTATCATTTTTGAAAGAATCTACCCAGTATTATATATGCAATTCAGTTTACTGATTTTTCTTTTTATAATTTAAGTGGTCTCAGATCCTTTTAAATTTCCAGGTTTACAATAGAAGAAAAGAAATAATAAAAACCAAAGCAAAAATAAATGAAATTGAAACTAAAAAAACAATCCAAAAGATCAATGAAACCAAGAGCTGGTTCTTTGAAAAAATCAATAAAATAGACAAATCCCTAGCCAGGCTCACAAAGGAAAAAAGGGAGAAAGCACAAATAAATAGGATCATCAATGAAAGAGGAGAAATCACAACGGACACAGCAGAAATCAAAAGAATAATCAGTAACTACTATGAACAGTTATATGGAAACAAGTTCAACAATCTAGAGGAGATGGACAAATTCCTACAACTCTACAATCACCCAAAGCTAGATAAAGAAGAAATAGAACACCTAAACAGACCAATTACAAGCAGCAAAATTGAAATGGTAATCAAAAACCTCCCCAAAAACAAAAGCCCAGGACCTGATGGATTTACAAATGAATTCTACCAAACATTCAGAGACGAATTAGTGCCTATCCTTCACAAACTCTTCCAAAAAATTGAGAAGGAAGGGACAATACCAAACACGTTCTATGAAGCCAACATTACACTAATACCAAAACCGAACAAGGACAACACAAAAAAGGAAAACTACAGGCCAATCTCCCTACTGAACACTGATGCAAAAATCCTCAATAAAATTTTAGCTATCAGAATCCAACAATGTATCCATAAGATAATTCACCACGACCAAGTAGGATTCATTCCAGGGACACAAGGATGGTTCAACATCTCAAAATCAATCAACGTTATCCAACACATCAACAAAAAGAAATATAAAAACCATATGATAATATCAATAGATGCTGAGAAAGCTTTCAACAAAGTGCAACACCCATTCATGATAAAAGCCCTTGAAATTCTTGGGATATGAGGAACATACCTCAACATCATAAAGGCCATCTATGACAAGCCAACCGCCAGTATCATTCTCAATGGTGAAAAGCTGAAAGCATTCCCATTAAGATCTGGAACAAGACAATGATGTTTACTCTCACCACTGCTTTTCAATATAATACTGGAAGTCCTAGCCAGAGCAATAAGACAAGAGAAAGACATACAAGGAATCCAAATAGGAAAAGAAGAAGTCAAACTATCACTATTTGCAGATGATATGATAATATACATAGAGAACCCCCAAAACTCCAGAAAAACTAATTCAACTCATCAATCAATTCAGTAAAGTGGCAGGATACAAAATCAACACGCAAAAGTCAGTAGCCTCCCTATACACAAACAATAAATCTGAAGAAAGAAGAAAGAAAAAAAAAAATCCCTTTTTTTATCGAAACAAAAAAAAAATATATTTGGGAATAAATCTAACAAAGAGGGTAAAGGACCTATACAAAGAAAACTATAAAACACTGTTAAAAGAAATAGAAGAAGACACAAAGAAATGGAAAAGACATCCCTGCTCATGGATTGGAAGAATAAACATTATTAAAATGGCCATCCTACCAAAAGCAATAATATACAGATTCAATGCTATTCCAATCAAAATTTCAATGTCATTCTTCAAAGAAATAGAACAATTATTGATGAAATTCATATGGAATCGCAAAAAACCCCGAATAGCCAAAGCTCTCCTGAAAAAAAAAGAAGGAAATGGAGGCATCACACTCCCAGACTTCAAACTATACTACAAAGCCATAATCATCAAAACTGCATGGTATTGGAACAAGAACAGACATACAGACCAATGGAATCGAATAGAAAATCCAGAAATAAACCCACAGATTTATGGTCAACTAATCTTTGACAAAGGAGCAAAGACTATGCAATGGAGCAAAGAAAGTTTGTTCAATAAATGGTGCTGGGAAAATTGGGTTGCTACATGCAAAAGAATGAAGCTTGACCACTACCTCACACCATACACAAAAAATCAACTCAAAATGGATTAAAGAACTAGACATAAGACCTGAAACCATAAAATACATAGAAGGAAATATAGGCGAAACACTCCATGATATGCACATCAAAGACATTTTTACAGACACATCACCCAAAGCAGTGATAGTGAAGGCAAAGATAAACAGCTGGGACTACATCAATTAAAGAGCTTCTGCACAGCAAAAGAGACAATAACAAAAACAAAGAGAAACCCCACCAACTGGGAGAACATTTTTGCACCCAACACTAATGATAAAGGACTGATCACAAAAATCTGCAAAGAGCTGATGAGACTCAGCAACAACAAAGAAAATAATCCAGTCAAAAAATGAGCAGAAGAGCTAAAAAGAAACTTCTCTGAAGAGGAAATGCAAATGGCCAACAGACATATGAAAAAATGTTCAACATCACTTGTAATCAGGGAAATGCAAATCAAAACTACCATGAGATACCATCTTACACCAGTGAGAATGGCACATATTAAAAAAACTAGCAACAACAAATGTTGGCGAGGGTGTGGAGAAAAAGGAACTCTTCTGCACTGTTGGTGGGAGTGCAAACTGGTCCAACCACTGTGGAAAGCTGTATGGAGATTTCTGGACCTACTAAACATAGAGCTTCCATATGATCCAGCAATTCCACTCCTAGGTATTTACCCAAAGGACACAGAAACATCAGTTCCAAAGAACACCTGCACCCCTATGTTTATAGCAGCACTATTTACAATAGCTAAGCTTTGGAAAACAACCCAAATGCCCAAAAATAGATGACTGGATCAAGAAGATGTGGTACATATATACCATGGAATATTACTCAGCATTCAAAAAAGATAAACACATGCCATTTGCAGCAACATGGATGGCGCTGGAAGGGATCATGCTCAGAAAAATAAACCAAAAAGAAAAAGAAAAAATACCGGATGGTCTCACTCATAGCAGGAATCTAGAAAACTTAAATAAGGGACCAGGAAAATGAATAACTATAAGAAAGTGAAAATCAAAATCAACAAAAAACTATGAATCAGAGACACTTTTTTGGGGGTGGGGGGTGGGAGGGGAGGGATTGGGGTCAGAATGGGGGGTTTGCAATTGTATGGGGGAATATAAAAATAAAATTTATTATTTAAAAAAATAAAATAAAATAAAAATTTCCAGGTTTAAAATTATTTTAGTGTTTGGATATATGTGAAATTAGTATTCTTCTATAAAATGAAGAATACTCCTTGTAATTAAATGTAAACAAAACCTATGTAAAGGGCCTTATCCATCCAAATGTAGGTGCAAATAATGAGCTATTGCTTAATTCAGTATTGGGGGGGGCATTTTTAAGGGAAGTCCATGGGTCTTGATTTTTTTTATTGAATTTACTTATTTATTTTCTTACATCATTGTTCATTTTTTTTAAGGATTTATTTATTTATAGAAGAACTGGGGTAAGACCAGAGGTGCAGGAGGGTGAGAGGATTCACCAGAGACAGAGCAAGGAACAGAACAGGCAGATGACCAAAATACACTGTTGAGGGGAGCAGCGGGTGAGACAGGAGACATCTGCCACAACATGTGGGAATCTCCCTGGCTGACCAGGAATTGAACCCACGCTGCAGAGGCTGCGGACAGCTTCACAGCATGGTGCTCAACCCAGTATGCCACTGGGGAGGCCACATCCCTTGTTCATTTTCGTACAGTATTTGTTTTATTCCCTCAGGTGTAGTCCCTGTAGTTTTCCCACCACCACAGCACTAGTGATCCATCTCCATAGTCCCTTGTGCTCTTCCCTCTCCTCTTTGACCCCTCATCCTTACTCTCCCCTGCTGGATGCCTCAGATCCATGGTCAGGCAGCAAGATTTGTCTTTTCCTGATTCATTGTTCAGTTTCTCTATATTCCACATGTAAGTGAAACCATCCAGCTCAATAATTTTTGAGGATGTTTTATCATTAATTCCAAAACAATCTCTCCATATATCCTTAAGCAAAATGCTAGAACTTCAATGTCACTGAAAGGTTTTTTGGGTTTTTTTTTAAGATTTATTTATTTATTTATTTATGCATACAAGATCTGGGTACAGGCCAGAGATGCAGGGGGTGAGAGGACTCACCAGAGAGAGAGTGGGGAACAGAACAGGCAGATTGACTGAAATGCAGTGCTGAGGGGAGCAGCGGGTGAGTCAGGAGAGGTCTGCTGCACCATGTGGGCTTCTCCCTGGCTGGGGATTGAACTCATGCTGCAGAGGCTGCGGATTGCTTCGTAGTGCGGTGCTTAACCCCTTGCACCACCAGGGAGGCCCCAGAAAGGTTTTAATATGAGTAGAATGAGTAGAAACCCCATCTTTGACTCTTGGAACAAGATAGCAGTTAAGCACTTAATTTCTGGAGGAAGACTACCAAGCTGGAATTATGTCTAAGGCATTTGTATAGTTATTAAGTCCTCCTTCGATATTTTCTGGAAAAATAGCATTGCTTTTCTAGGGAAATGTCTATTTTTCTTTAGTCTGCTGCCATTCCAAATGACTTTGGGTGCCCACGTTATGCCAAGTACTGTTTAATGTTCAAAATATAAGATGAGCAAGAGAGATAAAGTACTGCTTTCATGGAGTACATGAAGCATGAAGTACATGCTTCTAAAATGGGAGACGACAACAAGTAAATAAATAAATAAACAAGATAATTCCAAATAGTTATGACTATTATTTAACAGAATAAAACAGAATATAGTAGTACAGAGTGACCCAAAAGGATAAGGAGAAAATGCTGCTTTAGACAAAATACCTGAGAGAGGCTCAATTCACCTCTTTCCCACGCAAAATTTTCTCATTTTTCCTTTTTTTTTAATGAAGATTTATTTATTTATGCATACAAGAACTGGGGTGTAAGCCAGAAGTGTGGGGAGTGAGAGGATTCACCAGGGAGAGTAGGGAGCAAAACAGGCAGATCTACTGAAATACACTGCTGAGGGAAGCAGCAGGTGAGAAAGGAGAGTTCTGCTGTGCCATGTGGGTGGCTCCCTGTCTGAACTAGTGCTGCAGAGACTGTGGATAGCTTCACAGTGCTGTGTTTAACTCCTCGTACCACCAGGGAGGCCCTCTCTTGATTTTTCTTTTTTTTTTTTTTTTTATTAGATACTAAATTTTATTGTTATATTCCCCATACAATTGCAGCGCCCCCATTCTGACCCCAATCCCTCCCTCCCGCCCCTGCCCCCCTAAAAGTGTCTCTGGTTCATAGTTTTTTTGTTGATTTTGATTTTCACTTTCTTATAGTTATTCATTTTCCTGGTCCCTTATTTAAGTTTTCTAGATTCCTGCTATGAGTGAGACCATCCGGTATTTTTCTTTTTCTTTTTGGCTTATTTCGCTGAGCATGATCCCTTCCAGCGCCATCCATGTTGCTGCAAATTGCATGTGTTTATCTTTTTTGAATGCTGAGTAATATTCCATGGTATATATGTACCACATCTTCTTGATCCAGTCATCTATTTTTGGGCATTTGGGTTGTTTCCAAAGCTTAGCTATTGTAAACAGTGCTGCTATAAACATAGGGGTGCAGGTGTTCTTTGGAATTGATGTTTCTGTGTCCTTTGGGTAAATACCTAGGAGTGGAATTGCTGGATCATATGGAAGCTCTATGTTTAGTAGGTCCAGAAATCTCCACACAGCTTTCCACAGTTGTGGACCAGTTTGCACTCCACCAACAGTGCAGAAGAGTTCCTTTTTCTCCACACCCTCGCCAACATTTGTTGTTGCTAGTTTTTTTAATATGTGCCATTCTCACTGGTGTAAGATGGTATCTCATGGTTTTTGATTTGCATTTCCCTGATGACAAGTGATGTTGAACATTTTTTCATATGTCTGTTGGCCATTTGCATTTCCTCTTCAGAGAAGTTTCTTTTTAGCTCTTCTGCCCATTTTTTGACTGGATTATTTTCTTTGTTGTTGTTGAGTCTCATCAGCTCTTTGCAGATTTTTGTGATCAGTCCTTTATCATTAGTGTTGGGTGCAAAAATGTTCTCCCAGTGGGGTGGGGTTTCTCTTTGTTTTGTTACTGTCTCTTTTGCTGTGCAGAAGCTCTTTAATTTGATGTAGTCCCAGCTGTTTATCTTCGCCTTCACTATCACTGCTTTGGGTGATGTGTCTGTAAAAATGTCTTTGATGTGCATATCACGTAGTGTTTCGCCTATATTTCCTTCTATATATTTTATGGTTTCAGGTCTTATGTCTAATTCTTTAATCCATTTTGAGTTGATTTTTGTGTATGGTGTGAGGTAGTGGTCAAGCTTCATTCTTTTGCATGTAGCGACCCAGTTTTCCCAGCACCATTTATTGAACAAACTGTCTTTGCTCCAATGCATAGTCTTTGCTCCTTTGTCAAAGATTAGTTGACCATAAATCTGTGGGTTTATTTCTGGATTTTCTATTCGATTCCATTGGTCTGTATGTCTGTTCTTGTTCCAATACCATGCAGTTTTGATGATTATGGCTTTGTAGTATAGTTTGAAGTCTGGGAGTGTGATGCCTCCATTCCCTTCTTTTTTTTCAGGAGAGCTTTGGCTATTCGGGGTTTTTTGTGATTCCATATGAATTTCATCAATAATTGTTCTATTTCTTTGAAGAATGACATTGAAATTTTGATTGGAATAGCATTGAATCTGTATATTGCTTTTGGAAGGATGGCCATTTTAATAATGTTTATTCTTCCAATCCATGAGCAGGGGATGTCTTTCCATTTTTTGTGTCTTCTTCTATTTCTTTTAACAGGTTTTATAGTTTTCTTTGTATAGGTCCTTTACCTCTTTTGTTAGATTTATTCCCAAATATTTGATTTTTTTTGTTTCAGTAACGAAAGGGATGGTTTTTTTGATTTCTTCTTCTTCAGATTTATTGTTTGTGTGTATAGGAAGGCTACTGACTTTTGAGTGTTGATTTTGTATCCTGCCACTTTACTGAACTGATTGATGAGTTGAATTAGCTTTTCTGTGGAGTTTTTGGGGTTCTCTATGTATAATATCATATCGTCTGCAAATAGTGATAGTTTGACTTCTTCTTTTCCTATTTGGATTCCTTGGATGTCTTCTCTTGTCTTATTGCCCTGGCTAGGACTTCCAGTATTATATTGAAAAGCAGTGGTGAGAGTGGACATCCTTGTCTTGTTGCAGATCTTAATGGAATTGCTTTCAGCTTTTCACCATTGAGAATGATACTGGCTGTTGGCTTGTCATAGATGGCCTTTATGATGTTAAGGTATGTTCCTTGTATCCCAAGAATTTCAAGGGCTTTTATCATGAATGGGGTGTTGCACTTTGTCGAAAGCTTTCTCAGCATCTATTGATATTATCATATGGTTTTATATTCTTTTTGTGATTGTGTTGGATAACGTTGATTGATTTTCGGATGTTAAACCATCCTTGTGTCCCTGGAATGAATCCTACTTGGTCGTGGTGAATTATCTTATGGATACATGTTGGATTCTGATGGCTAAAATTTTATTGAGGATTTTGCATCAGTGTTCATTAGGGAGATTGGCCTGTAGTTTTCCTTTTTGTGTTGTCCTTGTTCGGTTTTGGTATTAGTGTAATGTTGGCTTCATAGAATGTGTTTGGTATTGTCCCTTCCTTCTCAATTTTTTGGAAGAGTTTGTGAAGGATAGGCACTAATTCGTCTCTGAATGTTTGGTAGAATTCATTTGTAAATCCATCAGGTCCTGGGCTTTTGTTTTTGGAGAGGTTTTTGATTACCATTTCAATTTCGCTAATTGTAATTGGTCTGTTTAGGTGTTCTATTTCTTCTTTATCTAGCTTTGGGTGATTGTAGAGTTGTAGGAATTTGTCCATCTCCTCTAGATTGTTAAACTTGTTTCCATATAACTGTTCATAGTAGTTACTGATTATTCTTTGATTTCTGCTGTGTCCGTTGTGATTTCCTCTTCTCATTTGATGATCCTGTTTTATTTGTGCTTTCTCCCTTTTTTCCTTTGTGAGCCTGGCTAGGGGTTTGTCTATTTTTATTGATTTTTTCAAAAAACCAGCTCTTGGTTTCATTGATCATTTGGATTGTTTTTTTAGTTTCAATTTCATTTATTTCTGCTTTGGTTTTTATTATTTCTTTTCTTCTACTGGTTTTGGGGTTTTTTGTTGCTCTTTTTCTAGATCTTTGAGCTTCGAGATTAGGTTGTTTCTTTGAGTTCTTTCTTGTTTCTTCATGTGAGCTTCTATTGCTATATATTTTCCTCTTATTACTGCTTTTGCTGCATCCCATACATTTAGGATATTGGTGTCCTCCTTGTCGTTCAATTCAAAAAATTTTTTATTTCTTCTTTCATCTCCTCATTAGTCCAGTGGTCTTCCCAGTAGTGTGGTTTTTTAATCTCCATGAGGTAGGAATGTTCTTGCCTTCTTTTTATGGTTTATTTCTAGTTTGATGCCTTCATGGTCAGTCAGAAAGATGGTTGATATGATTTCAATCTTGGTGTATCTGTTGATGTTTGTCTTTGCCCCAGTATGTGATCGATCCTGAGAATGATCCGTGTGCACTTAAGAAAAATGTGTACTGCATTGGAGCAAAGAAAGTTTGTTCAATAAATGGTGCTGGAAAACTGGGTCGCTACATGCAAAAGAATGAAAGCTTGACCACTACCTCACACCATACACAAAAATCAACTCAAAATGGATTAAAGAACTAGACATAAGACCTGAAACCATAAAATACATAGAAGGAAATATAGGCGAAACACTACGGGATT
>NW_023602818.1:0-37271 GCF_014898055.3 Talpa occidentalis
TTGAGACCTCCTGAGCACAGGACCCATCATAAGTCATACCCTTGGGGCACAATTTTTTTTTCTTTTTCTTTTTTTTTGAAGATTTATTTATTCATGCATACAAGAACCAGGGTATAGGCCAGATGTGTGGGAGGGTGAGAGGTTTCACCAGAGACAGAGCGGGGAACAGAACAGGCAGACTGACGAAATACACTGCTGAGGGGAGCAGGGGAAAGACAGGAGAGGTCTGCCGTGCCATGTGGGATTCTCGGCTGCCGGCTGGCCAGGATCGAACCTGCGCTGCAGAGGCTGCGGACAGCTTCACAGCGCTACGCTCAACTGCCTGCCCCACCAGGGGAGCCCCCCCCCCCACTTTGGGCACAATTTCAATAGACTTTGTCCCACAAGAGGTCAACCCAAACCTTTGCTCACGCATTGATCTATCTCATGTTACCTGTTCTTATGCCTGGCAATGTACAGTGACCAGTCGTGATGAATCTGACCTCCAGAGGATGATGCTAACATAACCTTACTTTGGGCTTAATATAGCTCTTCGGTGCAGAATCAATCAGCCTAGGTGGGAAGTCATAAGACCCTTCCTCCCCTGGCTCCCTTTCTCATCTCATTTCTAATCCTCTGTCCCCACCTGCCCCATCCCAGGCTTTGGATTCCAGGTTCCATTCTGACAGAGTGCCTTGAGGTCAGTATCTTAGGGATCACATTCATTTGATGGCAGATGGAACCTCCTTACAGCACTTTAAATCTATGTAACAAAGTTCTGCAGATTCATCTCCACCAAATATCTGTAAGACAAAGAAATAGGTCTTTATCCTGCTGATCACAGAACTCATTTTTATTCTAAGAGACCCTCTCCCCAAAAAGGGCTATGGTGTATTAAGGTGGTTCCACAACATGAATTATTCATTTAATCTCCTCTTCAAGTCTGGATGAGTATTCTTATGACTCCTACTTGCTGTCTGTAACTGTGAGACACAAACTCCATGCTGGAGGTGTGATTAGTGGCAGCGTGTGTCACTCTAGGCAGCAGCCTTTGAATTATGAAGCTAGAAGAAGGATGTCACTCAGCAGCCTTTATGTCCCAGGGCAGAAGCTGAGGGAAAAACACTAATCAGTACTGGAGAGGAGGTGGGCAGGGAGTGTGGGGTGGGACTCTCTTAGTCAGCTGCCCTGGTCCTAACCTAGAAGAAAGAATTTCTGGAATACAACAAAGGAAGTCATATCCAAATTGGTGGGCGATGGCTTTGAGATGAATAATATCTATATTTAAGTTCCTCTTAAACACAGAAAATTATGCTACAAGAAGCAGCATTTAATCTGATCTTTATTCTCTGCCAAGTGAGGCCATTTAAGGATTTTTTTAAATGTTAAGCTTGCCAAAGCAGATTTGCCCTATTGGTGACAAAGGGAACAGATGAGAAGGTGATATATCAAGGCAGTCCAAACCTTACTTGAAATTTAGCATAGAAAGTGATCTTGGATGAGGGGAGGAGAAGGTATGGGACCTGGTACCCCAGAGTTAGAGGTGAGTTACTGCCAAGGACCTAGTTTTGTTATTAGCAGTGTTATTAGTAGTTTGGATTTTTATTACAATACTAAAATTAACTATATAAAAGAAAGTTATAAATGAGGATGAACGGTAGGATGGAAGAGTCACCAAACCCTCAGAAATTCCAAGTTCCCTATATCTTAAATGGGATTTAAAAAATGTTTAGAAATGTTATCTTCATGAAAGAGTGAATACCTCTACAATTTTATCATATTTTGGATGTGGAAGGTTTAACTCTCTCTCCTGTTACCCCTGCAACTCCAGGAGGTGACCTCGTTAGGTTTGGAGAGGGCACCGATTAACGTAAAATAAAATAGGGAGATATGCCTCCTCAGAGCTCTTAATCAGAGTAAAAAAATCCCTGTAAATATCTTCCTAAAAGTTTACACACAAATACTTGTGGCAATGTGGGTCTAAGTGATGATCAAACTCCGGTGAACAGACCAAGATGCCGGCACTCCCTCAAACTTACAATTAGGAATGATTAGGAAAGACTGGATCATTGGTTGTTAAATAAAAGTAAAAAAAAAAAAAAGTCACTTTCATTTGGTTCAAGAAAAGAAAAGACCACTGAATGGGTGGTGAATGAACTGAGGGGACAGGAATAATCTGCCACCCTCTGGCCAGTGATCTGGACAAGGGCACATTGTGCCTAACCTGTACCAAACACAGCTGGGTGCTGAAGGGCTGCAGAGAGGAAGAAGGAACAGTGTGTGCCCTCAAGGGGTTTAGGGAGTTAGGTATCTACACAGGTAGCTGTTTTATACAATACCACAGAATTTGATCAAGACTTAAAAAGGAGTGGGGGGTGGCTTCATAAATGAACAGTGAGAAAGGGAAAGACTAGTTAGAGAATTTGAATCATCTTGTGCTGGGTCTGAAGAAAAGCCAAGAAGACCCTCATTGGAGAAGTCTGTGAGTCTGGAAAGAGGTACTCGGAGGCTTTGAAAGGTTGATTGAGAAGCAGCGAGGACAAGGGGCATGAGGGGCAACCACTAAACCAGAATCACACTCCCAGGCTTTCCAGAAGGCCCAAGAGTCCCTAAGGATGAGGCTAATGTGACCAAAGTGATACGAGTGCTGGGCACAGGTGCTGGGACAGCTTCAGGGAAAGATGAGGGGGCTGCCACACAGGGGGCTTATCTTTGGAAGGGCAAGTCTGGGGTAGAGTAGGAGGCTTCCTGCCTCGACAGTCCGACCAAGGGCTGGGTCGGGATATCGGTAGGAAGGTGCAGGGTAGGATGGGAGAGCATAGACAGCAGAGCGCAATGGTGAGGGACAGGAGTCTGCAACCCACCTTCAGCATTCATCCCAGCTCTCCCACTACCTCATTCCTTAGTCTTGGATTGAAACATAAACTCTCTTCCTTAAATTCCTCATCTGTCAAATGTGGACAATAAAATCACTTACCTGTTAGATCTGTGATGAGCAGGAAATGAGTTAGCAAATTATAAAGTACTAGCATGTAGCAGTCATTGATGTTAGCTAAGATTATTCTACAGTAATTTGACCTGAGTGCCTATTCTACCTCTATCTCCACCAATTTTTTTTTTTTCAAAAATCCATTTGATTTTGTTTTGTTTATTGAAGTAACATTGGTTTACAACACCGTATGTGGTCTAGCGAATTCGCTCGATTTTAATCCACGGCTAATTCATTCAGTTGGTCAAAACATGCACTACTGAGGCCTGTGGTTTGGGCTCATGTGTGTAAATGAATGCATTAAAGGTGCTTGGTTCGACATCAAAGATGGAACACATTCCAGCACAGTCAACCCTGGTGGGTGGGCAGTCACTGGAAAGCAGGTGCCCTGGGTTATGAGCTGGTCCTGAAGGAAAGCAGGGGTGGGCAGAAGTCCACCCCCTAGTGAATGATCAATCTATACCCCACCACACCCACCATTCTTTAATTTTCTAAAATAAGGAGAGAGGTTAAATATTTTCAATCACAGGCTTCAACCTCTCTTCTTCCCACCCACCCTCCCATTTCCTCCACCCCCTTCCACAAAGCTAACAGCCCAAAGAAGAGAGTCTTGACACTCCTGCTGTTCTGGAGAAAAGCTCAGCTTCAGATAACATAAGAGACATGAGGCTCTTGAAGGCAGCAGAACTGCCAGGCAGCTTGGGAGCAGGGAGACAAAGGTGCTGGCAGCAGGCAGCCCACAGCCTATATATGGAGTTGCCAGAAAAGTGGCTGTTTCCAGGGTGAGCTGCCACAGCCATTCAGGAAACTCAGCAACTCAGAACTTAGCAACGTAATTGAAGCCTGCCATGCTCACCTCTCACACCTCCACCCCCAGCCCAGCTCTTGCTCAGTGCAGAGGATTTACTGCTGGCACCCAACAGCTGGGTGAATTCTGCTCAAATGTGTTTCCCAAACAGCCCTGGGGAAAATCCAGGCCTTCCATAGTAGTAGGGGTTTAGGGCTTAACAATAGGGCTCCTGTGGTGGAAATAATAGCACCCTAGGGAACAGAACCCTAAGGAAGGAATAAAGTCAAAGGAGATGGCACAAAGGTGCTGTCCAGGGAACTGAATCTGTCCAGACTCCCCCACTTGGAAATGGACAGAGTTTGCTTGATGACTAATTGTTCTCTTAATCACTATCATTAAAACAAACAAAACAACCATAAGGGCAACAGCAGATTAAACAAGAAAAAGTAAGAAATCCAAGTATTGACAGGCTGCATTGATGAAGCTATAGCACGTTCCTGGGTCCTGGCAACCACTTGCCCTCACCGATTCCCAGACCACTTTAACCTGCATGTGGCAGATGGGCTGCTCAGGAAATAGTGCAATAAGATTCTGTTGTCCAACCCACTTGTGTGGTCACAAACACCAGGAAAGACTGTAGATTTAAGCAGCAAAGTCCAAGGAGAATGGCTTTGGCAAAAGCCTGAAGTTAGCATGGATAAGAAAGGTTAAGGGTGGGGGGAGAGGAAGTAGGGGGGAGGGAGCGAGGGAGGGGGGAGAGAGAGAGAAAGGGAAAGGGAAAGAAAGAAAAGGTGCAGGAGGGAGAGACCGCCAGGGAGGAAGGGGGGCAGGGAGAGAGAGGCTATTCAAAAAGACAGAACCTCCAAACATGCCATGTCACCAACAGCAGCCCTGACAGGTAACCATAACCATCAGGGTCTTTGAGAGGAACTCCTACTGTGTAGGACCAGAATTTACTTCAAGTTGATCTGTCACTTTTTTTTCTTATTTTAACAAATATGCATTTGGAAAAAAAAAACAAATATGCATTTGATTTAATAGATTTTTGTCTTGGTGTTTTTGAACATATTTTGTACTTTTTTTTAAAAATTTTTTTTAATCCTTTTTTTTTTTAATAGAGGCATGCTTTATTTATTTATTTGTTTGTTTGTTTGTTTTATACATGCACTGGGTACAGTCAGAAGCGCGGGAGGGTGAGAGAATTCACCAGAGCCAGAGCGGGGAGCAGAGCAGGCAGAAGGACTGAAGTACACTGCTGAGGTGGCCGGGGAGCAGCCGGGGATCGAACTGGTGCTGCAGAGGCATCGAACTGGTGCTGCAGAGGCTGCGGGCAGCTTCGCAACCCTGTGCTCAACCGCTGCGCCACTGGGGAGGCCCTATTTTGTACTCTTTATGTAGGCTGTTTTAGTTGTTTTTATTTTATCCTTATCCTTATTTTATTATTTCTGTCCCTAATTTTTAGGCTTCTAGTTCTGCCTTTTTCTATTAGTTTACCTACTGTCACATCTTAAGGATTAAACTTCACACTTTTAAAAATTATTTGTTTCCATAGTTTAGCCTTTCTATTTAATTTTTTAAATATTGTAAAAATCTGCCTTCTCTTACATATTCCTGTATATTCCTTTAAATATAACTTGTTTAGGTACTTAAAGATTTAATATTCTCTATCGTATTTAGTTTTAGCTCAACTGTCTTGTTATTAACTGTATCAGGCATGTTTCAGAGCAGGAATGTGGCAGATTGTACTTCCTAAAAATGGCCACAATATTTCCATCCCACATGCTCTTCTAGCACTTTGTCATTCTTCCCTCAAGAGGTGGTGTCTAAGTGCCCTCCCCTTGAAAATGGATGAGCCTTTTTGACTGTTGTGACTACTAGAGTAGGGTGGAAGTGATGTTACAGAAAGTGAAGATAAGTAATAAAAATGATCATACGTGCATGCACGCACACATGCGCACACACACACGCCCCTTTGAAATTGCCATTGCACTCTGAGGCGACGCCCATAGACAGAAACCAAGACGCCAGCCCTAGTTTGCCTCTGTATGCAAGTCCTTCCAGAAGGAGACCATCCAGCCTTCAGGAGAGCCCCTCCAACTTAAATGATGTGGAACAAAGAAGAGCCCTCGCTGCAAGCCCTGTCCAAATGGCAGATTTGTGAGCAAAGTAAATGAGTTGCTATTTTAAATCACTAACTTTGGGGTGATTAGTTATACAGCAATAAGGAAATAGACAAGGATATAGAAACTATATTAGGCATTTTGAAGAGAACAGGTTTATTACAGAATATCGAGTACTTATAAAATATTTGAAAGGGCTGGAATGAATCTCAGAATGTTAAATTTGCTAAGGATAAAAAACACACTGCAGTAGGTATAAACCAGGAATAAGGAAGACCCTACTGGCTGACACAAGTACTTTTCAATACCTAAGAAGCAAAGGAGCAGATGGCGGTGCTCTGGAGTTGGGGGGTGGGGAGACCTCATGTCTCCTTGACATGTCTTAACAGAGGAAAAACAACCAAAAGAGGCAGGAAGAGGACTTCTATTTTTTTTTTAAGATTTATTTATTTATTTATGCATATAAGAGCTGGGGTGTAGGCCAGAGGTGGGGCTGGAGAGGGGGACTCAGTGTGTGTCAATCTGAAATAGGCTGCTGCTGGGCGAGACAGGAGAGGTCTGCTGTGCCATGTAGGTTACTTCCCTGGCTGGGGATCGAACTCGTGCTGCAGTGGCTGCAGATTGCTTCATAGTGCTGAGACTTAACCCCCTTGCGACACCTTGGAGACCCAGGAAGGTGACTTCTGAGCCATGCCCGCCTTGCAAATTTCACACAACATTTCTACCTGGGATTGCCTGATTTGCAATCAGAATTCTAGCTGCAAAGAAGCTGAGAATTGTACTTTTGTTTCCTGGTCTCTGCCATAAATAAAGGCTCTTAGTAACAAAGTGAAATAGAGATTAAGCAAGTCAGCAAAACTATCAACATCTGCCTTCTGCCTCATTGATTATATCAAATTTTCTCTTTTCAAACTCTGTTTATGTACCATTTTCATCTCTATTTCTTCTTTGGGCCACCTCTATTCTCTTGTTTTTCATTATTTGTTTATATACTGGTCAGTGGAATTAATGGCTATAATAATGCTCACACTGAGGAGAGCAGGGAGTTTGAAACCTTTAGCCCCCAGCACCTGCAGCACCTTTGGGTCTCTCCTAATAGATGTCCAACCCTCAGGGCAGCTTCCCAATTGTGTCTGTAGCACACAAGTAGCTCCAGTCCCACTGTCCATAGGTTATCGCTGTTAATAGTCTGATGTGTATCTGTACCTTTCCCACCATTTTCCTATACATGAATAATTTTTACTCAGAGAAACTTGGACTCTAAATATTTACTGATCTGCACATAGTTTTTCTGTTACAAAATATCAAAACACCTTCCTGGCAGTGTATATAGATGTAGCTCATTTTTAATAGCTACTAGCCTTTAATGGCATGAATTGCTTTTTTGATCAATCCTTGATGGATATGTAGTTTGGTTCTGATGTTTTTCTATTTCAATCAATATTACAATCAATAAGGAATCTTCATGCACATCTGCAACTGCCATGATTTTTTTGTTGTTGTTTGGAACCGGTTTCCAGAAGTGTAGCTGTTGGAGCAATGGGAATTCATACTGTTTTTCTTCATTTTTTTTTTTATTTTATTTTTTATATTCCCCATACAATAACAACCCCCTTATTTTGACCCCAAGCCCTCCTTTCCCCGCCCCCCACCCACCATAGAGCGTCTCTGGTTCATAGTTGTTTGTCGATTTTGATTTTTTTCTTTCTTATAGTTACTCTTTTACCTGGTCCCTTATTTAAGTTTTCTAGATTCCTGCTATGAGTGAGACCATCCGGTATTTTTCTTTTTCTTTTTGGCTTATTTCGCTGAGCATGATCCCTTCCAGCGCCATCCATGTTGCTGCAAATTGCATGTGTTTATCTTTTTTGAATGCTGAATAATATTTCATGGTGTATATGTATTTTCTTCATTTTTAAATGTGTTCTTATTGTTAAAAAGTTCAAACAGGGGCCTCCCCAGTGGCGCAGCGGGTTGAGCACAGCACTGTGAAGCTGTCCGCAGCCTCTGCAGCACCGGTTCAATCTGGGTCGGCCTGCTAGAATCCCACATGGCGCAGCAGACCTCTCCTGTCTCTCCCGCTGCTCCCCTCAACAGTGTATTTCAGTCAGGCTGCACGTTCTGTTCCCTGCTCTGTCTGTGGTGACTCCTCTCACCCTCCCAAGCCTCTGACCTGTACCCCAGTTCTTGAATAAAAATAAATAAATATTTAAAAAAAAAAAAGTTCAGGGCCTCCCCGGTGGCGCAGCGGTTGAGCGCTGGGTTGCGAAGCTGCCCGCAGCCTCTGCAGCGCCGGTTCGATCCCCAGTCACGAGGGGAGGATCCCACATGGCACACAGACCTCTCCTGCCGCCCGCTGCTCCTCTCAGCAGTGTACTTCGTCACTCTGCCTGCTCTACTCTCTGCTCTGGCTCTGGCGAATTCTCTCACCCTCCCTCGCCTCTGACTGTACCCAGTGCTTGTATAAATAAACAAAGCTTTTTAAAAAAAAAATAGTTCAAACAAGGAGTTATAGAAGGTGAAATGTAAAAACTCTGCTGCATACACTTTCCCAGAATTGAACTCTTGATAGAGAGTATGTATGTCCTTCAAGGCTTTTTTCTACACACATGCAAACACACATACATACACACATATACACAGAGAGAAACAACTACATATAAATATAATTGTTTTTCAAAAAGTGGGATCATATGCATATTGTTCTATTGTTTTTAAACTTGATATAATGAAATAAAATTTATAGGCATTATTGTAAATAGCACTTTAGGTTTAAATATACTTTATTCTTTTTTAATGTCAATGCTGAATATTACTAATCTTTTATTTTTGTAATTTTTAAAAAAGATTTATTTATTTATGCATTCAAGAGCTGGTGTGTAGGCCAGAGGTGTGGGGTGAGAAGACTCAGAGACAGAGTGGGGAGCAGAACAGGCAGATCTACTGAAATCTACTGCTGAGGGGAGCAGCTGGCAAGACAGGAGAGGTCTGCTGCACCATGTGGGTCAGTTCCCTGGCTGGGGATTGAACTCATGGTGTAATGGCTGCCCATAGCTTCATAGTGCTGAGACTTAACCCCTTGCGCCACTAGGGAGGCCCTATTACTACATTTAAAATTTTTTTTTCTGAATTAAATGAGATCTTTTATTCATTTACATTTTATTTATACATTTACATTTTATTGATACATTTTAAAGCTATGGGGCAGGTCATAGGGTTTATAACTGTTATATCATTGCATTGTCACTCGTTCCTAAATAATTTTCTTTTAGGCCTCCTCTGAGAAAAAAAAAAAAAACATAAAAGCAAACGACAATAACTAAGGCTTACTTTCATCAGAAGAGGACGGATAAACAAACTGGTGTATTCAAACAATGAAACAGTAATCCATAATTTTTTAAAAATGCAAAACATGGAGTGGTTAAATATTACAATGTGTTGAGCAAAAGAATTCAGACATCATCCAGTATATGCTAAATTATCCCATGTATATGGTATTCAAGACCAAGCAAAATTAACCTATATTAGAAGTGAAAAAAATGGTTACCTCAAAGAGGGGGTATCCATTGATTGGCAAGGAGCACAAAAGGAACTTTCTCGGGGCACAAATGACTGTATCTTGATTTGGCTAAAAAGTCATGAAGCTGTACAAAAGGTTTGCTCTTTTCATCATGTGTAAATTATAGCTCTGCAAATGGAACACAGTATGTCCATTATGGACAAGCTCCTAAGTGGCTATTGATTCTGAAAGCTTCACCTTCCTGTGCCACCCCGCGGCTCAGGCGTCACAGTCTTCTCTCACCTGAACCACACACAGTGCCTCCTGCCCATCTCCCCATCTCCCCTTCAAGTCACCTTCCATACAGCAGTCAGACTGGTTTTTCTAAAACAAAAATCAGAATCTCTTCTCTCCCCCACATGGCTCTTTTTCTCATCTTCTGGCACTTGCACAAGTTGTCCCTTTGCGTAGACATTCTTGCCCACTCAAACTCTCCTTTTTTGGGGGATAACCTATTTTTCACTCAGGATAACCTATTTTTTTACTCAACCTAGCAGGGTTTTTCCTCAACCTACCACTCTCAATGGGAATATCACTTCCTTGGGAGGAGTCTTCCCAGAATTTCTTAACTAACTACCTCCTGTTCCTTCTATGATCCCAGCCTTTCCCTGCTGCTGCCATATGTGTCACACTTTTCTGTAAAACTGTGTTGAAAGGGTTGATAGGCTAAATCCTCAATAACTATTTAGATAAATTAATGAATAATAGAGGATGAAAGTAAAAAAGGTGGTCATAAAATTAAGGTCATGGTGACAGTTGTTACACTTCAACAATCTAATTTGTTCATTCTAACTCTTAATCTAGAGACTGCAGGTAGAGCAAATAACATACTCCCATTTCACAGATGAGAAAACACACGCACAGAAAAGATTAATAATTGCTTAAGCTCATTGAGCAAGCTAATGGCAGAGCTGTTTTAAAATCAGTTCCCCTGGGCCTCCCCGGTGGCGCAGCGGTTGAGCGCTGGGTTGTGAAGCTACCCGCGGCCTCTGCGGCGCCAGTTCAATCCCCGGCTGCTCCCCGGCCACCAGAGGAGGGTCCCACATGGTGCGCAGACCTCTCCTGCCGCCCGCTGCTCCCCTCAGCAGTGTACTTCGGTCCTTCTGCCTGCTCTGCTCCTTGCTCTGGCTCTGGTGAATTCTCTCACCCTCCGGCGCTTCTGACTGTACCCAGTGCATGTATAAACAAAACAAACAAACAAATAAATAAATATGCCTCTATAAAAAAAAAAAATAAATAAATAAATAAAATCAGTTCCCCTGACTCCCAGGCTGGAGATCCGTGGCCTCATGCTCTGTGTTCCCAGTAGTCTTGTACAAGTGTAAAATCCATAGAAAGGGGAGAGTCCAGGTTCCCTACCCCACCCACAAGGTGGAGCTGAGCAAGGAGGAGAAGCTAAAGAAGACTGGGGAGAAGTCTTCAGATCTAAGGTCAGCAAGGAAGGGAGAGGGGTGAAAACAAAAGAGGGTCGAGCACATGGGCTGTGGTGATGGATCACACGTATTTTGGTGGTGGGAGAATTAAGGGAGCTACACCTGAAGGGAGAAGTCAATTACCGTACAAAAATCAACTACACTCTAAGAAAATAACTAATAAAAATATTTCTAGAAACTGTGAAAAAAATAGATAGAAAGATTTGGGAAAGAAGGAAAAAAAGAAAGGAGGAAGGAGAAGACCTGGGAAAGCACGTGGACCAGAGACATGTGAAGAAGCCTTACTTGCTTCTGGGCCTTGGACTTATAGCAGGAACTGCAGGGACATGGAAGGAGACACTCGAAAGAGACAAAGATGTGGGTAAGAGATCCCTGGGAAGGCTGATAATGACAGACTCTATCTTGATTTTTTTTTTCCCCTTTTCCTTCCAGACTTGCCTGACCCTTCTACCCATTTCCTATGTTTTCCCACCAGAAGGTACCTTAGACTTGTGGCAAGTTTTCAGGCCTTGAAGGCCCTGCTTTGGGCCAATGTTGCTTCGCTGGGCATTTACCTACAAGGGGATGGGTAACTGGGTGTTTAATTGGAAATATTTTAACTATATTCTTTCTCTTGTCTCTATTGCACACTATTGCATACTAATTCTCTACTGCACACTAATTGCATTTAAGTTCTTTTCTTTTTTTTTTTGCAAGTTTAATAAATCATCATGGTTTATTTAACAAGGTTAATTCTACATCAGACTGTGGTTTATTTTTATTTTTATTTTTTTTAACAATTTATAGAGGCATGTTTTTATTTATTTATTTATTTGTTTGTTTGTTTTGTTTATACATGCACTGGGTACAGTCAGAAGCGCAGGAGGGTGGGCCTCCCCGGTGGCGCCGCGGTTGAGCGCTGGGTTGCAAAGCTGCCCGCGGCCTCTGAGGCGCCGATTCGATCCCCGCTGCTCCCCGGCCACCAGAGGAAGGTCCCACATGGCCCGAAGACCTCTCCTGCCGCCCGCTGCTTCCCTCAGCAGTGTACTTCGGTCCTTCTGCCTGCTCTGCTCCCCACTCTGGCTCTGGTGAATTCTCTCACCCTCCCGCTCTTCTGACTGTGCCCAGTGCTTGTATAAACAAAACAAACAAACAAATAAAATAAATAAATAAAACATGCCTCTATTAAAAAAAAAAAAAAAGTACAGGAGGGTGAGAGAATTCACCAGAGCCAGAGCAGGGAGCAGAGCAGGCAGAAGGACCGAAGTACACTGCTGAGGGAAGCAGCGGGCGGCAGGAGAGGTCTGCGCGCCATGTGGGACCCTCCTCCGGTGGCCTGGCCGGGGAGCAGCCAGGGATCGAACCGGCGCCGCAGAGGCCGCGGGCAGCTTCACAACCCAGCTCTCAACCGCTGCGCCACCGGGGAGGCCCCAGACTATGGTTTAAAAGCAGTTATATATGTGTGATGTGAAGAGAATTACATACAAACAGTAAGAGGCTTCTTAAAATTTTCTTCCACAGATTTTCCCCACTTTACTGCTTATTGGTAAAAAGCATTTTAGGTTTATATAAACACATTTATTACAACTGCCTTCTTAACAGAAAATTAGTATAGAAATAGCTGGACATTTAGTAAATAAGTCAAAGGCCAATTAAGTTCAAGCTCACAGCTCAGAAATGTACGTGAAAGAGTTTATGAAACCTTAAGACTGGGTGATCTGCAGTGTTTCCAACATGTCTTCAACTGCCTTAAGAGAGTACTTAGATTCCTTCTTACTCCGACCTGCAAACTGATAAGCTCTGTTTATTTGACTAGCTGCCCAACTAGCATATTTCATGTTGTCCTTTTTCGGTTTTGCTCTTGCTTTCTGATCAGAAGCAATATGACTTGCTGCCATGTAAAGCCCAAACAAAGCTCTCATATTTCTGTTGTTCAATTTCAATGCCTGTGCAAAATACTTTCTTGAAAGTTCGAGGTTTTCAAGTCCACCTTGGGTATATTTAACTTCAGCATATTGCTGACAGTATAAGTGGTTGTGTGGATTTGTCATCATAAGCTCCTCTAAACAAAAGGCTGCTTTAGCAGAGTCATGTTCATTGATGTAAAGTTCTGCAAGTTCATGCCAGGCTTCTTGGTCTCCAACAAATTGTTCCAGATACTCATTCAGTTCCCGGATGGCCTCCACATTTTTCCCCTGGGCTTTTCGAATGGCAATCTTACGCTTTCTTGCAGCAGTGTTTGTAGGATCTTCTTGAAAATTCGATCACATAGCTGTATAGCATCATCATATCTTTCCATGGCTTCAAATCTCATGCCAGTTAGTCGCTTGACTCTGTGACTGCCAGGGAACTGTCTTCTCAACTCCTGAAGACAAAACAATGCCAAGTCATCCCGACCATAGTCGAGGGCGGCAATCATAACTTGTTCATATATGATCCAAGTGTCATCTCCAAGCTTAGAAGCATATTCATTAATTAATTCCTCTCCAACTTCCACAATTTGCTCACTATTTCGCGAGTTTTCTTTTCTCCATTTTCTTATTTTATCTCGCATTTCTTCCCAAGTGACATCGTAAAGCTCTGAGACCTTCACCATCTTCTCAAACCTAAAGGCAGCGGGGTCTTAAGTTCTTTTCTATTGAAGGCTTTATGTGCTAGAGTATGCTTTGTCTTTATGCTGTGCATGGCAGAACCCATTTAGAGCGTGCAGGTTTGAGGGTCCTGGGGTGCCCCTCATTCTGTCTGCTAACATTGTGTCCCTAGTATGGCTTTTATAGGAACTGGTGCTTAGAAGTTCTGTTGAATTTTCTTTAATTCCCAACCTACCTTATAACAGAAACCTGTTGTTAAATCATTGATAAAGCCAGTTCTGTTCTGGACCCCTGCTTGCTGCTGCCTGGGCAGGGGGTCTCCGGGGTCCTCCCTGTTAAGCCCTAACCAAGTAAAGGTTCCCGCTGGAGTCTTCACATGGCACATTGTATGAATGTAGGGGGGCCCACTGGTTGCCAAGCTGAATAGGGCTCCAAATTATTCTAGGAAACAAATACATTGTTTTGCTCTAGATTGCAGGAATTGCTAATTAAGAATTTTTATTTTGGGCAGTGTTCCTTGGAGCTGGCAGACAGATGGAGGAGGCGACTTGCTCCAGGGACACTGTTAAGCAGAGGGAACTATCCAGAATCCATGCTGGAGAACATGCCAGAGCCCATTCTGCCCAGCTCTTGCCTAGGGCAGGAGTCAGAGGCCTCTTGGGTGGCTTCCCGGTTCCCAGTAGTTTTCTCTTTTCTGGGAATGGTTCTCAAAACTCAAGATCAACTTTCTAATGCTTTTATCAGCTGTATGTCACCCTGTCCACCAGCTAGGTAACTGTCCTGAGAGGACAGCAGAGGTCTTTCCTGAGATTTCTTACCTGGAACTGAGAACAAGAATCCATTTATCACAGCAGGCTGACATGGAGAACACAGAGTCAGGTTTTTAGTCTTCAGTGAGAAAAGAGAGAAAGAGTCCTGAGCATTGGAGAACTCTTAACCCTTTGTTCCACCAGTTCCTGATACCTAACTATGTGCCACCTCATTGCATGTTGGTAGGTTAATACTCCTTTAAATCCTGTGAGCTGATAAACTCCTTTGTGTGTGTGGGGGGGAGGTGGTGGAGGCGGGAGTCTAAACTTATTCACTTGCAACCAGAAGCTTAGATCAGTGGTGGTGGACAGATTCAGGGACATACAGAGGACTGAGGGTATGGGTCACAGACCCAGCTGTGGATAAACTGGATATTTTGGAGCTAGGTTGTCAAATCCCAGCATATTGACCAAAAAGCCTTTTAAGGAAAACTATTGTAATATGGGAAAAGAGAGAGAGAGAACTCATCAGTGAGAAGAGCTTGAGTGGAGGCCAGGAAGAAGAAAGATGCCAGGTAGGTTTGGCAGACTTGTTTCTGATTCCAGGTCTGTTTTAGAGATACAGACCACAAAGTCTGCTCTCTCAGCCTCTTTTTCACATTCTTAACACATGAACTGAAAATCAGTGTTCTGAACACTATTAGGTGATCAAATAAAAACATATATCAAAATTCAAATCCCTAGTTGTCCACAAAAGGACAACCAGGCTTAGGTACAAAGGATTGGTGGGAGGCTGATTCTAAATCCCAGGGCAGGTAGCAGCATGGAAAAAAAATCATTTTGTCCATTCCTGTGCCTCCTAGAATGCATCCAGTCACACCTCTCCTCTCATCATTTACCTCTCAGCTCTGCCTGATATTGAATGGAAGAGAAGAAAAAGATAATCTCCTTTCTCCTTAGAAAATGCCTTGGAAGGATCCAAGAAGTTTTTCCTAAATGACTTGCAGCCACCTTGTTCTCCTCCTCCTTTGCGTCTAGCATGACACAAAGTAGGGTGCAGAAGCCCCTATGTACTATATCCCACCCTGCCAAACCAGATCAGCTTAAGCTCCTTGCCCACTCTGGTGTTAAAATTTATAGAGCAAAAAGCAAAAATATCTTTCCCAATTCTGTACCCAATTCGGTGCTCTCATGAGGAGTACGAGAAAGGCTTCCACTCAGATATCTTTGGGTGAAGCATTAGACTCATAGATCATGTCAAAGGAAATACCAAGGCCTTGTGAAAAGATTCTTGCCCTTAAGGATACTTTCTGCAACACGCCTTTAAATATCACTGAGATACCTCTCTCTGCTTACCAGTTGACTGTCAACTTTGTCAACCTTGCTATCTGGCCCCAAAATTAGAACAATATTTTTATTTATTTATTTATTTATTTATTTTTTAAAATAGAGTAACTGGAAGATGGATCCAGTTTATTTTTTTTTTTTTAATAAATTTTATTGTTATATTCCCCATACAATTGCAGCCCCCCCATTCTGACCCCAATCCCTCCCCTCCCGCCCCCACCCCCCTAAAAGTGTCTCTGGTTCATAGTTTTTTGTTGATTTTGATTTTCACTTTCTTATAGTTATTCATTTTCCTGGTCCCTTATTTAAGTTTTCTAGATTCCTGCTATGAGTGAGACCATCCGGTATTTTTCTTTTTCTTTTTGGCTTATTTCGCTGAGCATGATCCCTTCCAGCACCATCCATGTTGCTGCAAATTGCATGTGTTTATCTTTTTTGAATGCTGAGTAATATTCCATGGTATATATGTACCACATCTTCTTGATCCAGTCATCTATTTTTGGGCATTTGGGTTGTTTCCAAAGCTTAGCTATTGTAAACAGTGCTGCTATAAACATAGGGGTGCAGGTGTTCTTTGGAATTGATGTTTCTGTGTCCTTTGGGTAAATACCTAGGAGTGGAATTGCTGGATCATATGGAAGCTCTATGTTTAGTAGGTCCAGAAATCTCCACACAGCTCTCCACAGTGGTTGGACCAGTTTGCACTCCCACCAACAGTGCAGAAGAGTTCCTTTTTCTCCACACCCTCGCCAGCATTTGTTGTTGCTAGTTTTTTTAATATGTGCCATTCTCACTGGTGTAAGATGGTATCTCATGGTAGTTTTGATTTGCATTTCCCTGATGGCAAGTGATGTTGAACATTTTTTCATATGCCTGTTGGCCATTTGCATTTCCTCTTCAGAGAAGTTTCTTTTTAGCTCTTCTGCCCATTTTTTGACTGGATTATTTTCTTTGTTGTTGCTGAGTCTCATCAGCTCTTTGCAGATTTTTGTGATCAGTCCTTTATCATTAGTGTTGGGTGCAAAAATGTTCTCCCAGTTGGTGGGGTTTCTCTTTGTTTTTGTTATTGTCTCTTTTGCTGTGCAGAAGCTCTTTAATTTGATGTAGTCCCAGCTGTTTATCTTTGCCTTCACTATCACTGCTTTGGGTGATGTGTCTGTAAAGATGTCTTTGATGTGCAGATCACGTAGTGTTTCGCCTATATTTCCTTCTATATATTTTATGGTTTCAGGTCTTATGTCTAGTTCTTTAATCCATTTTGAGTTGATTTTTGTGTATGGTGTGAGGTAGTGGTCAAGCTTCATTCTTTTGCATGTAGCGACCCAGTTTTCCCAGCACCATTTATTGAACAAACTTTCTTTGCTCCAATGCATAGTCTTTGCTCCTTTGTCAAAGATTAGTTGACCATAAATCTGTGGATTTATTTCTGGATTTTCTATTCTATTCCATTGGTCTGTATGTCTGTTCTTGTTCCAATACCATGCAGTTTTGATGATTATGGCTTTGTAGTATAGCTTGAAGTCTGGGAGTGTAATGCCTCCATTCCCTTCTTTTTTTTTCAGGAGAGCTTTGGCTATTCGGGGTTTTTTGTGATTCCATATGAATTTCATCAATAATTGTAGAACAATATTTTTAAAGGAAGACTTGACAGTATATATTACAATTTATGTGTCTGTGCCTTTGACCTAGTAATTCATTTTTTTGGAATCTAGTCCACAATTGTACTTTAGATTCAAATCCTGGCATCATCACTTACCTAGCAAGCTTGGGCAAGTTTCTTACTCTATTCTTGCCTCAATTTCTCCACCTGTGAAATAAAGATAAGTAATAGTACTCATCAGTGTAAGCGGTATACAAATGCTAGTATAGTTTTTTTTTTTTTTTTAAGATTTATTTATTTATTTATACAAGCACTGGGTACAGTCAGAAGCGCGGGAGGGTGAGAGAATTCACCAGAGCCAGAGCGGGGAAAAGAACAGGTAGACTGACGAAATACACTACTGAGGGGAGCAGCGGGTGGCAGGAGAGGTCTGCACGCCATGCGGGACCCTCACCGGCTGCCGGGTATTGAACCGGCGCTGCAGAGGCTGCTGGCAGCTTCGCAACCCGCGCTCAACCGCTGCGCTACCGGGGAGGCCCTATAGTGTATTTTTAATACCCACATAAGTGCAACTGGTACAGTTAAGAGGCATTGCACAGATTCTATATAACAGTGAAAACCAGAAAGTATGAAGTTAAAAAAATCATGCACATCTACATGATGGAATACTCTGGAGCAGTTGTTAACCACACTATAGATTAGTCTGTACTGTGATGGGGAGAAAGCATTAAAGGTACAAAGTTAAGTTAGTTACAAGAGTATGTATAGTGTGGTAGCACTAGTGTAAATAATGATGATGACCATGCTACAGCTGAATAGAAGAATATTGAGTAAATATGCATGGAAAAGTCTATAGGAACCAAGCTGCAACTATTTATTTTTAATTTATTTTATTTATTTATGTATAAAAGAACTGGGGTGTAGGCCAGAGGTGTGGGGGATGAGAGGATTCACCAGCGACACAGTGGGGAACAAAACAGGTGGATCTACTGAAATACACTGCTGAGGGGAGCAATGAGTGAAACAGGAGAGATTTGCTGTGCCATGTGGGTTAGCTCGCTGGCTGGGCATAGAATACAAGCCGCAGTGGCTGGCCATAACTTGATAGCACTGAGACTTAACCACTGTGCTGCCAGGGAGGCCTAGCTGCAAATGTATACATTTGGGTACAGATTTGGGAAAGATATTTTTGGTTTTTGCACTACAAATTTTAACATCTTTTTTTTTCCCCCAATGAACCTATGTTACTTTTGTGGGCATTAAAAAATGGTAAGGACCCAAATCACAAACCAAGGCATTACCACAGGCAGGAAAGAGGAAGGGGACAGAGAAAGACCGTGACAGTAGGTCCTTAGCCTCAGGGATAGATGTCAGGTCTCCTTCCTTTGTGATCAGCAAAGCCTAAGGGCACTACACGTTCTTGGGGAGGGCAATTAGGTGATAATGAAGCTGCATCCGGGGTCAAACTTCATCTCTGCCGCAGTCTCATTGGCCTTGTTCCTTGTCAGTCTAATGACTGGACTTGCTTCTGTGCCTAGTTTTAAATAAATCTTTCAGAAAGAAAAACAGAGTCAGGGAGGGAGAGAGAAGAAAGATGTGGGAGAGGGGGGAGAAGTGAGGCAGAAAGGAAAGGAAAGGAGAAGAGAGGCTGTGTCCCTGCATCTCCATGGCCCCAGGAAGTGGGACGGGGAATTGCTCCTCAGCTCTCTGTCAGGAGTCGCCATGGAGACGGAGTGCTGGCCTCTTCATGATTAATGCTCAGAGCAGCTGTCTTCTTGTAGTCTTTTAAAATATATACACTATTATTTGAACACAGTGATATTTAGAGCCAAGATCAAGGTGAGGGGTGGGAGAGGAGGCAGTAACATTACCAGAAAGATGACAGGGGTTGGGTCCTTGCCAAAAGAGAGAGAAGGGAGGTTGCCTTTACGGCTCCATACCTGCTCCCTGAAGTCCTCCCTGAATCCAGAGCCTCCAGTTTCATCCACTGTGGCATCAGCATCAGCATCTGAAGGGCCAGAGCAGTGCCTGGAACAAGACTGTGTTCAATGAACATTTGATGAATGAATTTGTTCATTCATTAATTCATTCAGTATTTATTTGTTCAGTGCTTGTCTAGAAAATTCTTCTTCCCCTACCCTTTTCCATGGAAATCAGAAATTTCCTCTCACCCTCAGCAAAGACACACACACACTACCACCATGAGCAACTTCCACTCGGCTCCTACAGACCTTTTATGTGCTCCTCCTCAGCACACATCTGACTCAACCCACGGTGTTTCTATCCATGGTAATCACTCCAGGAAATTCTTGCAGGGATAGACATCTGCCAGATCAAATTTGCACATTTGCCTATTTGAAAAGTTAGAGAGAGATGTTTTATCTGAAGCCATCCTATAGTGAATCCTGTTGTCAAAATGATTGTCTTTTCCTAAATTTTTTCTGGTGCAAACTCTCCGTGCCAACACTTAGTAGAAAGATATGTGGCCTTAGGCAAGTCATTTAACCTTCTTGAGTCTGTTTATTCATCCATGAAATGGGTCAATTTCTTAATCCATAGCCCTTTTGTGATGATTAAAATCTTTGTAAAGTGCTTGATGTAGTGATTTCCCTTGTGTAAATTTGTGTTTTTATATTGAAGTGTGAAATAAAGTGATCAAGTGCCTCTTTTTTACTTTTATTCTCAAAGCCTTTATTCTAAATATCTTTGTAAGTTATTAAAAGTTGGAGAGTTATTAAAACTCTGCAGGACACACCTGCAGGACCACTGAAGGTGTGTCCTGAAGAGTTGGGTGTGGGTCAGCCCATATCCAGAGCACAACTGACTGTGTTCCCTTTCTCCCCTCCCACTCACTCCCATCTCCAGGTTTGCCTCCAGGCCTGTCCTCTAAAAAGAGGAAGTTTGGGTGTTTTAACACAGACTTAGCCAATGACCATTGGCAGAGCGCAGCAATGACCTGGGCACTTGCCAAAGGAGTAGAGGAATTATCCATGACTAAGAAGGAGGAGGAATGCTGTGGCAGAGGGCAGAACAGCAGAAGGGATGGGGAACCTGGGGCTGGCCAATCTGTCCTGACGGGGCAACCTGGGGAGCCCTGGACACAGGCCTAGCCAAACCCCACCACTCCCCTTCCCTCCCAGGCAGCAAGATGCCACAGTGGATCTGAGACATGTGTGTCCCTGTATGTCTGGGGTAGGATCACCTGGTGTTGGCAATGCATTTGGATTAGAATCAAATCCTCAGTCTGAAATAGAGTATAAGGGAATTAGTGCTCTGTGTCTAATCCTTATAGACATGTGCTAGGTTTCTGTGCTTCCTACATGCACAAACAGGTGTGCTGCTTACACAGAACTCATCTGTGGCATTTGTTAGGACAGGTTACACATGTAGCACTCTGTATGCAAAAGACCTTTGTATAATTTCCAGACATGAAGAGAAGATAGATGCAAGTGTGTCAGCATATGTTTTGCAGGTGATTATGTGATGACATATTATGTGAACATGTTTGTGGAGCTGTTGGGGGGTGAGGGAGCAGGCAGCTAGAATGGAGATGGGTCCTAGTAAAATAAATACCAAAATCTACCTTATAGTCTTATTAGGCATTTAAAGAATAGTGAACATTGAGAAACTGAATGAATAAATATTTGGATAATATACTTAAGGTGAAAGACCTGAGAATTTGGTCGGGTGTGGGTATTCTTGTTGCTCTGTCTTGGAAAGGTGGGTGCAAGAGGCTGAGAGATATACTGCCAGTGATACTGTAGCCCATCACTCTTGAATGGCTTTACTTCTATCTCCAGAAAAATAGAGAAAAGGAAGTCCCAGTCCTGCCCTTCCTACCTCCCAGCACCCAAAGTCCCAGGAACTGATGTTTTTGTAAAGAAAAATATGCTATTTCATCTATTTATTTAATCCCCACATTTGGTTGCAGAAAGCAATTGATCTATAGACACATCAATTTTTTTTCCAAGAGTATGAGAAAGGAGGGAAAATCATAGCAGAAGAAAAGATGAAATCAGGAAAGAAGCCGGTTTCTTTGCTAAAGTCAACTTTAGCCTGATGCAGCAAAGACTCACAGCCTCCTTAAGGCTAGGGAATGGTTTATTGGTTTCTTTCAGTTTTCAAGAAAAAGCCCAATTATTCCAGGTACTTTTGAAAAATATTTCCTGCCAATTATCTGTGTATTTCAGGGTGGTGGTGGGGGAATCCCGTGTGTAAAAGTAGTTTATACAAAGGGGAGGGAAGCTAGAGAAACATCTCATACCTGTGGGTAAGGGAAACTGGTATCACATCTCTGAAGGACAAATTGCCCAGTGTCTATTAAAATTGCACATACCTTTTGACTCAGAATTACACTCAATGGAATTGATCCCACAGATATATTCACAGTTATATGGTCAAGGACATTGGCTACAAAAACCTTGGTGAAAGCAGAAGGTTGGAAACTTCCTACATGTTCATGGATAGGGGACAAATTGCCCTACCTTAGAGTGGAATACCCTACAGCCTTAGAAAAGAATGACCAAGTTAAGCTCTTTATGTCCTTTCAAGAAGCAATCTACCAGCTACTTTAAATGAGGGGGAAAAAAAAACAAAACCATACTGCAGAACAATGCTATGCTTGCATATACATATATATTTTTGAAAGGCTACACAAGAAACTTAAATGTGGTTATCTCAGGAGCTAGGTGATGAAGAAAAGAGAAGCTTTACAATTTAGAATATACCGTTTTGTTCTGACTTTTCTTTCTCACCATTTGCAAGTAGTATGATCCTTTTTAATTTAAATAATAGTTCTTTTTCTTAGAACAAACAACAACAAAAAAAAAACTTAAGAAAACGAAAAAAGAACACAGCGAAGAGCAAATTAATAACGGCAAATTATGGTTTACTGAGTACCCGTGAGCCTAGAACTTCATAGGCTCTAATCCAATTATTCTGCATAGCAAATTTACTAAGTAGAGAGCTATATCTCCATTTCACAGGTGAGGAAACTGGTGTTCAAGGAGACTAAAGGACACAGTAAATGGCAGAGAGCAGATTCCAACCACAAACTGTGCAACCCCAAAGTCAAGCGCACCTTCCCTCGCAGTCCCCCGGGCTTCGCCTCCAGGTGAGAAGCGCACGCACTGGACGCAGGTCCACGCGGCGTAGCGCTCAAGCCCGGCGCACCCGCGGCCCCAGCGCGCAAGGGGCTCCACGCTCGGAGAGCGCGCGCACGCAGTGGCGCGGGCCCGGTGGCAGCAGCGGCGGCGGCTGCGACGACGTCACAACCCGAGCTTTCCTTTTCGGGAGTCCCCGGCACACATCCTGTGTCCATGTTTGGGCATTTACGTCATGGCGGCAGGGCCGGGGCCTCCCGAAATGGCAGTGGCCCGGGGAGTCGGAAGCCCTGAGCCAGCGCCGCCGCTGCTATATAAGTGGGGGGGCCGCGGGTTGGGGGAGCCCGGCTGCGCTTTGAAGAGGCGAGGTGCGGTTGCCCGAGACTAGTCCCGGCGAAAAAAGAGAACCCTGGCCCCAGACCTTTTTCCCAGAGGTGAGCGCCGGGAGCCAGGAGCCCGGGCACCTGGGTGTGTGCGGCGCTGGGCGCCTCGACTGCTGGCTTGCCCATCACCCGCGCGCTCCCAAGCCTAGCGGGCGAGGCCCCCGGCGCCCCGCAGCCGCGGCCGCGCCATGCTCCACCTTAGCGAGTTTTCCAACCCCGACGCGCTTCTGGTCAAGTCCACCGAGGGCTGTTGCGCCGAACCCAGCGCAGAACTGCCTCGGCTGCCCGCCAGGGACGCTCCCGCGGCCGGCGGCTATCCCGGAGGTAAGGAGCGCGGTCAGGGGTGCTCAGACGGCGGCGCAGCGCGGGGGCACTGGATGCCGGAGAACCGGCGAGGACTGGAATGCAGGAACTGTGGGGGTAGGGGCGGTAGGAGGCTCCGGGGTCCTGTAGTGCGCACCCCTTACCCACCCCCACAGGGCCGCCGCCTGCGCAGAAACCTTTGCGTGTATCGAGACATCCTTTGCCTGCACGTGTGTTTTTCGTGTGCATGCTCATGTGTGCGTCTCGGGGCATTTGCCGGCTGCGGCTGGGTCAGGATGTGCAAAAGACATTTTGTGTCAGTGAGCACCAAGGGCTTCCTGGGTAGGGGGTGGAACTCCGAGGCGTGCCCTTTATTGTGCCCGCAGCTGATTCCTGCTCCCCCCTCAGCAGGCGACTTCTTGAGCTGGGCTTTGAGCAGCTGCGGCGCCGGGGGGGACTTAGTCGACTCCTGCTTCCTGGAGGGGCCTGCGCCCACGCCCCCTCCCGGCCTCAGCTACAGCGGTAGCTTCTTCATCCAGGCAGTACCCGAACACCCGCACGACCCGGAGGCACTCTTCAACCTCATGTCGGGCATCCTAGGCCTGGCACCTTTCCCTGGCCCTGAAGCGTCAGCATCCCGGTCTCCGCTGGACGCCTCTTTTCCCGCAGCTTCCGATACCTTGCTGCCGGGACCGCCGGATCTTTACTCCCCGGATCTGGGCGCAGCCGCTTTCCCAGAGGCGTTCTGGGAGGCCTCACCCTCAGAGGGCGCTCCGTCGCAGTGCCTGTATGAGCCTCAGCTCTCCCCGCCCGACGTCAAGCCTGGCCTCCGTGCTCCTCCAGTCTCCCCAGCGCTGGACGCTGCCTCCTCTTTCAAAGGTCCCTATGCTCCCTGGGAGCTGCTTTCGACCGGGGCCCCAGGGAGCTGTGGGGCACAGGGAAGCTACCAGGCCGCCCCGGAGACCCGTTTCCCTCCTTTGGGGGCCAAGGTTGAAGACCTACTGTCTATCAGTTGCCCGGCAGAGCTGCCGGCGGGCCCGGCTAACAGACTCTACCCGACGGGGTCCTACGACGCTTTCCTGCTGGCCCCGGGTGACCTAGGGGAGGGGACCGAAAGCCTCCCTGGGCTCCTGACCCCTCCTAGTGGGGAGGGAGGGAGTAGCGGCGACAGTGGAGAGTTTCTGCCGGGTACGCAGCCTCCGCTTTCTCCGCTGGGCCTCCACGGCGCGGCGGCGGACTTCCCAAAACCTCTGGTAGCGGACATCCCAGGGACCAGTGGTGTGCCCGAGCCTCCGGGGCCGCCGCCACCAACTCCATTCCCTCCGGCCAAAGCTCGGCGCAAGGGGCGCCGGGGTGGCAAGTGCAGCGCGCGCTGCTTTTGCCCGCGGCCTCATGCCAAGGCCTTCGCCTGCCCGGTGGAGAGCTGTGTGCGCAGCTTTGCGCGCTCCGACGAGCTCAACCGCCACCTGCGCATCCACACGGGTCACAAGCCCTTCCAGTGCCGCATCTGCCTCCGCAACTTTAGCCGCAGCGACCACCTTACCACACACGTACGCACCCATACGGGCGAAAAACCCTTTGCCTGCGACGTGTGTGGCCGCCGCTTTGCGCGCAGTGATGAGAAGAAACGGCATAGCAAGGTGCACCTCAAGCAGAAGGCGCGCGCCGAGGAGCGGCTCAAGGGCCTGGGCTTTTACTCGTTGGGCCTTTCTTTCGCCGCCCTGTGAGAGAGTGGTGGGTTTGTAGATCGAGGCCGGCGCCGCCGCCCGGCTCGCAAGAGAAGACTTGGCCCGCTCTTCTCTCTGCTCCTCTTCCAACCTGTGGTCATGCTTCCGGCGCGCCCGGGGCAGACCTCTGGTCCTGCTTCCAGTTTCCTTGAAGAGCCCGCAGCACACGCCCCGTTCAGCACCAGCTCCGCGGACAGCTCCCGCCGTCCGGGCGCTGTCGCCCCACCTCGGCCAAGCTTTGGGGGAAGTCCTCTTTGGTTACTCACGGAGTAGGTACTTCCAGAGACTCCTTGGGACTCCAGACAGTCTTTTGTAATTGGCGCATGCCCCACGCCTTCCCCTCGATTCCCCAGAGACAGGCTGGGGTAGTGCCGAGCCGGTCTCGTGCGGGACTTTGTACAGCAATGTCGTTTCCAGCAGCCATTGGATGTAACGTTTTGCTTTGGGGTTATTTCCTTTTAGTTGTTGTTAATTTTTTTTTTTTTTGTAAAGCAGACGCTACTTTCAAGCAGTTGACAAAACTGTTTATTTTTGCAATTAAAATGGTTGTGCTAAAAGCTTATTGAATCTACCATCGGAGCTCCTGAGCCCTCCCCCTGCCCCCACTCCCCTAGGAGAATTTGTGCCAGAAGAGAAGAGATATCCAGGCTCATGGAGTCATTGCATATCTGTCAGGCATTGTGGCACATAGTAGGCCTTCAATAAATGTGTACTGAACTGATGGATAAATTTAATCACAGCTGACCCAAGAGCTCAAGATATTCCTGGAACTTGAGAGTGATTGAGAAGCTTAAGGTTAAACATTGTGTGTATGTTACCCTTCTGAATCCTCATAATCCTGAGTGAAGCAGGCATATAATCCATTTCAAAGATAAGGAAGCAGTGTAGGTCACTTTCTGGGTTATCCAGCTAGGAATGGGCAGGGTCAAACACAGGCCTGGCTCCAACGCCATTGCTTTTTTCCCCCAGCCCCAGAATGGAGGCACATCAGCTTAAGCACTGTTTGGAAAAGTTTTCTATCAGGAGGTGAGAGACAGATTCCACAGCTAGAGGGAGCCCCAGTCAGTGGTGATAGCAGAAGACTACTATTTCAGTGCTCTTTGTGAACACCCAGAGTGTTGGTTGGCACAGAGCCTCTAGACAGAGCCTATGCATGTGTCTGCAAAACACATAGTGAGGGCCACAAGGGACTCAGCATTCAGTCAGACCATTGATGAGCAGAGCCAGGCCCAGCTAGGAGGGGGTGTTTGCCCGAGACTCACAGCTGCCTTAGTTGCTCTCCCCTCAAAGGATCTATTCCATGGAGCAAGGGCCCACTGACTGTCCTGCCCTGTGCCTGCCACAGTCCCTTTTCCCTCGCTCTCCTTCCAGGGGCAACCTTCATGGTTTTGGGTGAAGATAGAAGCATAGTAAGTAAAGCATGATCCTATAATGGGGAAGGTGGGACTCCCTGAATTCCCAGCCTGGAAATTTTTGCACTCTTTCTGGCCCCATGGGCAGATTGTGGAGCATTACAAGCCTGCTATGCACCACCTTTCTCCTCCCCAACTGCTCCTTTCTGCTAAGAACAGAAAAAGGTCTGTCTAGGGAACTTGCTCTTTTCTCTTAGAAGCTGAGTTATTCTTGAATTAAGAGAGCCTTTCAGTCCTAGGCTGTCAAATCAACCCAGCTTCTGATCCTCTGGCTCTCCTCCATTCTCAGATGTGCTCACACTCCGGCTCCACAATCTGGTTGATCAGAGACAAAATTATCAAAACAGAGATTTCCACCTATTTCTCTCCCCAGGTGTAAAGTGCTTTCACATGGTTGAGTATCTTGTGTCTGATAAACTGATTTATAGTAAAGGAATTAATATTACTTCTTGGAGAGTTAACATTTTAAAAGAGTAGCCTGCAGAGGGCAATATTTAACCCTATCAAGAGGCTCAAATGATGGACTCTCAGGCCCTGTATTGGATAAGTTGTGGATTCATGGAGACATAAGATGATGATGACCTCACTATCTTACTATTTAAATGACCACATCTTTCAAGTGTAGGTATGAAGGCTTAAAGAGGTCACCTGGAAGGAGAGCTAGGGAAAAGGAGCTATGGCAGACACATGGCAGGAAAGCCAGTGGACCACTGCTCCCTGGAGAAGATCCTTAGAAGGGAGAGCAACTAAGGTGACTGTGAATGTCCTTGCTGGCCTTCGCCTGCCCATCACTTAAATGCAATGTGATAACTTTCATTATGTTACTATTTAAGTTACCACACCTTTCATTTACAGGCACAGGCATTTTCCATACAGAGAAAGGTAAGAAAGAGCACAAAGGCTTAAATTTCCAGCAATGATCCCAAATTGCACAAACGGAAAAAAGGCAGAAGGCAGACATGCTGTGGGTGAGTGGCTTATTATAATCCACTCATCCTTGCTCCTTTCAGTGGCATTCCACCAAGTGCTATAAGCTCTACCATATTCTTTCTAATCCCCCTAGTCTCCTGGGTTTTATTTCACTGTTGAGCACATTGAACCCCATAGAAGTAGTGGTACCAGTACCAAAGCCCTGCCTGGTTCTAGAACTCCTAGATAGAAATCCTTCCTATTATTCCCAAGGGAAATTGCTCCATTTACTCCATTACTTTCTCTAGGGAGTGAGAGAAGAGCATGTTAGACCATGAGATGGAAGGAATTAAAATCAACCAATCAGAAAATCAATGCAAAACCAATTGGAGACCAATAGAGACTATTGGGGACTCATTTTCCTTACTTGCTCCTCTTTTCTATCTGGTCCTCAAAATATGGGTGTTCTCCTAGACTTGGTTCTAAGCCCTCTCCTTCCTTATTTCAACATTCATTCCCAGGCCTTCAGCTATCACTGATAGCACAGATGATTTCTAAGTCTGTCAGCTATGTTCTCTACCTGTCACAACCACCTAATCCTGACAACTGAACATCCCCCAAATGTAGTTCCACCATCATTTCAAACATAATCTGGCTAAAGTAAAATCATCCTTTCATATACCCACTTTCTGCTAATGGCAACCGTCAATTTTTGGTTACATAGACACCTAAACAACCACAATTCTCCTATAGATTCACCTTGGCCTCTTCCTCCTGCATATCCACAGGCTGTCACACAGATCTGTTGGATATTATTGAAGTTCTTCCGGGTCTTATATATGCTTACTCATGGTTCATTGTTTCTCTTATGTATTGTAATTTTTGGCTTGTGAGCCCATCTTCAGTGGGCATTTACTTGGGCAGTGACATTCTCTGTTTCAAGGTATGTTTCTCCTGAGCAGTGTTGTGTTTGCTTGCTAGGCATTCCAGGAGCATCAACTAATAGAGACCAATTTTTATGTTAATTTCTTGGCTCAGTGTTCCTGCACCATGCAGGTGTTGTGAGTTCAAACTGTAACTCAAGTAGTTTTAAATTCTTAGAGGCAACTCCCTTTATTCCAACAAGGGCTCAGGTCAGGACAGATAAGCGATATGCCCTCCTCCCCATACCCCCTGAGGTTACACACAGCACATCTCATGCTTACATTCTTGTTTAGGTCCATGTAGATATTTTTCCTTTCTTGTAGGTTTAGTTAAGCATTTCAGTTGTCTGTTTTTTGCAAATCAGCCACACTTTCTGCAGCAGGAGGGTCTTTGGGTTATTTATTCAACAACATTGATGAAAAACCAATACCAGAAAATGTTAATTCTTCCATTAAAATATTGCCCACATTTAGCTTCTCTGTGCCTATTACCAACACCTCAGCACCCCCTCCACAACTTACACACCCATTGACTATAACATCACACACCAGTTATAAAGGTTCACTGAAATCCTGATTCTTATGCTGGAAAGACAAGAGTTGAGTAATATAAATCTTTATGAAGCAAGATATGGGGGAGAGTTTGGCAAAAAAATCCAGAATGTGTTACTTCCCATCCCAGCCTCTGTGCCTTATTTGAGACAAGACTGCAGTAAGCCAAATCACTTATTGTGGTCACTTTGCTTCCATTCCTTTATCACTTCATTCCATATTGCACAGCAGTACTGACGTAATTTCTCTAAAACATTATTCATGGTGCTTATCCCAAGCTGGTCACAGGTTTCACCTTTCTACAAGAAATACACTGCACAACAAGAAATACAAATAAACCACCAAGTCTACTGCCCCAAATATTAAGTGCTTAATTATTGTGTTGGTTGGCAAGGGGGAAAAAGCCCTAAAGGCCTAAAGGGAGAAAGGAAAAGAAACAGGGGAAAGAGTAAGGAAGGAAGGTAGATGAAGAACATAAAACTGGGAAAAAGAGGAGAGAGGAGGAGGGATAAGAAGAGAGATCGAAAGATGTAGGACTGAGGCCCTGATCCAAACCAAAGACTTCCATGAAGGGGATCACATATTTGGCTGGTCTGTACCTGTCCAAATCATGTGGACTCCCATAACTGTGCCTCAGATGTGGCCCCAGATGTGTCTGTCACTCAACTCTTTGTTTCTCTGGCCCAAATGGAGTGGGATTCAGTATAAACATTTTTAGAACTGTGGTTCCCATAACAACCAAGCAGGGATTGTTGTCTGTGAAATGTAGCAGGAGCACACATGCGCACAGGCACACACACATACATATATGCACATGTACAAAAAATACAACCCACACACACATACATGGACTCACATATTGCATGTACCCACACATGTACGTGCATGTGCTCACATTCATACACATATGTGCATGTGCATAGCTATATACCTATATTCACATGCCTATATACACACATGCACAAAAGCACACATATACCTACACAAACACACTCCAAATTGTTTTTGAGTATTCACAGTAAGCACTGAGTGAAGATAACCTTCACTACAACAAAGGTAGAACCAAGAAAACATATGGATATTTTTGGCTTTCTGCAAAAGCAGTGCTTTTAGGGAATCTGCATTTTGGCAGGAAAAGGCTCAGTAAGCTTAATATAGCAAAGAAGTGACAGGAGAGCACTGTATTTAAGCACAGACTTTGGAGTTTGGCAACTTAAGTTCAAATTCTGGCTGTGCCATTCACTGAGTTCTGAACTTTAGTTTTCCCACACTATTAGTATCTCCAATCTAAAGAGGGGCTAATAACAATACCTACTTGGTATGCATAAAAATTATGGGTATGATGCTTGCACTTAGTTAATGGAGCTATTATCACTTAGGTTTTAGGAGAGCTGATTTATCATTAGTTCAGTTTAAGAAGACTTTCTCAAAGAGGAAAGAAATTCAGGAGTTAGGGGGAGGAAGAGAGAATGTGGGGAAGGGAGAGTTTGACCACTGTTCAGCCTCAGTCTTTTTTCAACTTGCTTCTCCTCAAAAGCCACCTGGCAATTCAACTTGCTTCTCCTCAAAAGCCACCTGGCAAGTCTATAAATTATCCTTCTTAATATTGAATGCCCAATGCTCACTCTCAGCAGTAGGATGGGGTGAAGGGAAGTCTCCATCAGCCATGTTTACTGGAGAACACTGGGGTTATTGCTACATTTCTGTTCTGCTGCAGCTGGACTGCCCATCACCATCTAGGGGCTCAACACTGCCCAAGTCCATCTCTGTAACTTTGCCCAAGCACCACACCTAGCCTGAAATGCCAGCTCCACTTAGCCTCATCAAAAACCCACCTCAGCCCTGGTGTTGGCAATCCCAATGCCCTGTCTCATTTCTCAGGCCCTCTGCAACCCTGTTGGCCTCCCCAGGCTTAGGGCCACCATATTGTTGCTGCCTTAACAGCCTAGATAGGCCTCAAGCCAAGGGGCTGTGTGCTCCTTCCAGGGAACCAGGCTTTCCTCTGACCAAGTTCAAGGTGGGAGTGGGTGAGAAGGAACACGGGCTGTGGAGGTCACTGTCTCTTGTCTTCCAGTAATTCTGGGATGGGATTTGTGACTAAAATACTCCTAGACGGCACCTTCAAGAGCAAGATTGGTCCCCGGGACTTGTAAGGCCTGGCCACAGCCACTCCCAGCTCCCTAGCACCCCTAGGTATGCCCAGAGGGGACTGACCCAAGCTGTTGCCGGGACGCCTACTGCACAACCCAAGCAGCGCAGTGATGTGTCGGTTTAGGGACCATGGCGCTCATCCCAGGAATAGTGCAGCGCCCCCTCCCTCCTCCAGACCCACAGGACCGCCCACCCCAGGATGAGAGGGAGCAGGCCCAAACCAGACTGGTAGGGTTAGGACGGAGAGGCTCGGATTAAAGGTGAGCAGCAGAGACCACGATTGGAGGTTCCCGGGACTGGGTGAGAGCACAGGGCGGGGCCGGGAGCCTGGAAGCTGGGACCCAGCAGCCGCGCAGCCTGCAGCCCTAGCGTCCCCGCACACTCCAAGCGGCTTCGCGGACCCCTCCCCCCTTGAAGCCACCTTCAGCGAAAAACGTGGGGTCCCGGCGCAGCCGCTTCAGGCGCATCTGCCGCTCCCCAGCTCCCAGAAAAGCCCGCCCCGGAGGAGGGGCCGGCTCCGCCCCACCCCCTCGCTGCCTCCCTCCCCCTTCCCTTCCTTTCCTGCGGCCGCGCGCCCCCTCCTCCCGCCTCCTCCTCTGTGCTTCCCCCGCCGGGTTTGTGTGCCCCTCCCGCTGCGACTGGCTGGGAGGCTCGGCCGCCCCCGCCCCGAGAGGGAGGCGGGGGCGCGAGCCGCGGCGGCCACCCGAGGTTGCAGGGCGAGCGAGATCCGAGGCCCCGAGGCGGCCCTGCCTCTGCACCGGGCACGCGGGGGCTGTCTCTGCGCCCCGAATTGAGGGCCGCGGGGGCCTGGCTTCGCCGCGGGCTGCAGAAGGTAAGGGAGAGTCGCGGGGCGCTGCAGGACCGCTCTGGAGAGAAGGCAGGGAGGACCCAGCCGCTGCCTCCTCCTCTTCCTTCCGTCTCACAGCCTCCTGGAGGCCCGCTAGGCTGCCAGGGAGGGATTCTGGGCAGGCCAGGCCAGGGGCGAGGAATGGGTTAATTTAAGGAATTAAAATCAGAACGATTTGAGATCTGACTTCCCATCCCCCCCCTTCGTAGTGCTCCCGGAGCCAGACTGGGGGGCGGGGACGGACCCCAGACCCCACTGGGACTCCTGGCCTGGGAGAGCAGGAGCCAGAGGGAGGGAGGAGGGGAAGCGCCCCCAAACCCAGCCCTTTCCACCTGCTTCTGAAAGGGAGTGGGGGAGGGGCCTGATGTTGAGGCCTGGCTGGCACCTGTGCGGGTGTCTGAGGGTGCGAGGGTTTGGGGGCCCCTGTGCGTGCTGGTGTGCACGTGTGATAGTCTGGAGGTGTCATGTGTGTGGACCCATGTTTCTGTCTCCTCATGTCCCAGAGCCTCTGCTGGTGCCTGTGCCCATAGTGATCTGGATGTGTGCACCCCACTGCATTGCTTTGCACGTGAGTGTGTGACAGGGTTCCTGTGTGCACTGGGTGCACTTCCCACTGTCTGCCTGTGAGGAAGAGTGGGGCCTACTCTCTCCTTTGGGTGTCTGCAGTGAGGGGCCCGATGGCTTTCTGGGTGTGGGATCCAGGTGCTGGAGTCATATGCATGTGACCTTGGGAGGTGTGTGCATGTTTGCAGGAGCCAGAGAGTGAGGGGGAGCTTAGAACAGAACAGGCCATGTCAGGGCTGCTGGGAAGCAGAGGACTGGCTGCACTGACCCCTGCGGGTCTTCTCCAGGATACAGTGACTCTTGTGGGAAGCGCACATGTTCAGACTTTAGCCCCAGTTGTGGATAGCGAGAGCCCTTGCCCTCTCTGGGGATGCAGGGAGATAAAGATTCAGGGGGCATTCCTTTATTTCCCTTTGCAAGGGACACCTCCTGTTGCCTCCCCACCCTTAGAATACCTCCTCCACCTGCTGCCAGATGTCTCCTGAAGGCACAGAGTTTAGAGTGTCATTTCTTTGACCTGTAAAACCACCTATTAATAGCCAAATCGCCCCTATCCCCTTTTTCTGTAATTCCCACTTTCTCTGAACCTTTCCTGCATGTGGATTTATATGGAAAAAGGGAGAAAGAGATCTTGGTCCCAAAAAGTGGGAGGGTAAGGAATAGCCAGATAGGGAGTTGGGGCCAGGAAGGATGACCATCAAAATCCAAACTCTGCTACCAATGGCTGAGCTGATGCATCTTAAGTTTTAATTTCAAGTCTACAGGTGTGGGACATCTTCCAACGCTTGTTTATCCAGAGTGAATGGAGAATGAATAGGCCACTGCTACCACCATCCTTGTTATTTTGAGATGGGTTTTCCAGAGTTCTTTTAAAACTAAATACTAGCCTATTGTAAGTGCAGAGTCTTAAATAAAAATAAGCAACAAGATTGGGTAAGACAATATTCACCATGAGACTTCATGACTCGGTGCTCAATAAAAAATGTCTAAATTGTATCCAAAAAAAAAAAAAAAAAAAAATCCAAACTCTGCTAACTTCTCAATTTTGCCTGATCTGAATTTAACAGAGAAAGAGAAAGAGAGATAGACAGAGGGAGTTGGGTGATATCCAACAAGTATTTCTAGATTTAGGGATGCCTAACTTGCTTTTGGCCAAAGCAAGTCGCATGGCCAAGTTCTAAGTCAATGTGGAAGGGGACCACATGAGGGCAAGAATACTGGGAGACATATCATTGGGGTCACGGAGGTCGTTGTTCATTACAGTTACTTATAGGCCTTGGGCAAATGATTTGGTTACTGTGAGCCTCAACTTCCTCATCCTAAAATGGAGATTTAGTCAGTAGGTGGTTTTACCTACATGGCATCACTGTTGTGAGAAATAAATGAGAAAGGAGGTGTTTGGCCAGAATAAATAGTAGGTAAATGCTCACTGTTTTGAAGCACTTTGAGGGCATTACTGTTTTATACATCTTTGTGTCCCCAGTGTCTGGCACCTTCCTTGTGTTTGATATCTTGTTGTTGGGTGGGTAAATAGAATGGAGCAGACAAGTCCTAAGGCTTGGAGCTCAGCTACATCTGTAGTGTTAAGAAGACACAGCAACTTCTTACCTCTCAGAGGGTAACTAGCAGAGCCTAGGAAGTTCTTGTTATTTGTGATGATTTTTGGATTCATTTAATTGTCATCAAGTTCGCCCATTTCTATGATGATGAGTGATAGAAGTCACTTTGGTTACTTGAAATCAATCCATCCATTACTCACTCGATTCCTCTACGAATATACTGATGTCTGCTGTGTGTGAGGAAGGTATAAGGATGAGTCAGTGACATTGTCTCTGTCCTCCATTGTATGTATAAGGCAGGATCTGATGTACAAACAGATCCATGACCATCCTGCATATGCTACCTGTTACTACTGGTGAAGAACTGTGTGGTGGGAAGTGACTATGTTGTGATGTGACTTGAGCTGGAGCAAGTGGTCAAGAAAGGCTTCCTGGAAAGGGTAGCATTTGCTCCCTGATTGCTCACTGATTGCAGAAGGGGATCCTAGGAGAGGGGCCAGCATGAGCCAAAGCTGGAGGCTGGAACAGTATGTGATATGATGAAACTAAAGTCAGTAGAGCTCAGTGAGGATGCACATGGGCAGCAGAGGCAAAAGCTCGGGCTGACAAAGTTAAATGGTGGTCAGATGCCAGCCAGCCTTGGAAGCAGAAAAAGCTGGGTGGACTTTACCTCTCAGAGGATGGCCTGCCTTGAGGAAATTTTTTTAGGAGAGTAACATGATTGGATCTTTTTGTGCAGGAAATGCAAGAATTCAAAGCTGGTGTTAGACTCCAGTTAGAAATAGTACCAGTGGTCCAGATGGAAGAGGATAATAGGTCTGGGGCAGTGGTTTTGGAAAAGAAAGAAATAGTCAGATATTCAGAAGGTAGTGTTGACAAAAACAATGATTGGTGAGAATTCAGAGCTGCCTTGGTTCCCTCCAGGACTGAGTAGATAATGAAGATGTTATCAAGAAGTGGGAACACGAAAAGAAGCAGGTTTAAAGGGAGTGTTGTAGTATTGTGAGTTCACTACTAGCCAGAATCAGCTCTGAGCCACCTACATTAAATATTATCCTTTTCATCCTCTCCCTGTCTACTAGCTGCTCCTAAGAACACTTAAAAAAAATGGAACTGCTATAAATGTAAGGCCTAAGGCATTGAGTTATCCATGCCTCAGACTAGTGGAAGTGATGGTATAGATTAGAATTTGGTTTTCTGTAAGAAATGTAAATAAGTTCTGATCTCTCATTAAAACTGCTTCTGAATTCTTTCTTTTTTTTCCTTACATTTTTGTACAGTAATTGGTTAGTTACTTCTCTCAGGTGTAATCCCCGCAGTTCACCCACATCATAATACCATGAACCATCACCATTGCTTCTGGATTCTTCCACTTAATATTTGAGCTCTTGTGTCCATCGCTGTTCTACTCACATCCTTACCTCACTCTCATCAGCCTGGCTCATCAAGTGACCCTCTCTAAAGTCACCTGTGGACTCTTTTCACCTCTGCCCTGACGTGAGTTGCTAGCATTATTTATATTGCTGTTCCAAGGTTTCTCCCAAAATTCCCATTTCTGCTACTGGCTGTGAGGAACTTCTTGGTTCTCTTCCTACCTCTGCCTCTCTGAGGGTCCACCTTTCCCCCTGCACTCCTTTCTCTCCACCTTCTTCTTGTTCCTGCTCTTCCATTTTTGTTTTTATGCTTAAGTTGCCAAATTGTATTTACAGCTCCATATTGTAAATTATGTGCTGAATATATCTTCTTTTCTCAAACTCATAGAATCTACACCCAAACTTGTTATATTCCCCCAAACCTGCCCTCCTTTAATTTCCCTCCTTACTGAAACCCATCCCCATCTTACTAGATGCTCAAAACCCAATCTGAGCATGATCCTTGACTCCTCCTTGCAGACCTGCCACAGTCATTCTGTCACCAAGCGTTCTCCGCGCTCCTTCCTTAAATGCTCCCATATCATCCTTCTCCCTATTCACATTGCTTCTCCCTTGGCTAAAGTTTCCACTTGCATTGTTTCCACTGCCTTTTCCTGACCTTGGCCCTCTGTAGTCCATTTTTCAAACTCTATATCTGGTTAAGTCCTTGCCATTCATTCATTCCATAAATACTTACTGTGCATCCACATCATGTCAGCCACTGTTGTAAGGCCTGGGGAGACAGCAGTGTTTGAGAAATGTTCTCTACCTTGCAGAAATTACATTTTTGTTCTCTGAAGGAGGCTACTCTTCCTCACTTCCTTGCTTTTGTACTCACTTGTTTTGCTGTTCACAATGCCTTTCCTCCCTTCCAATCTCATAGTTGGCCTTGCTCACCCTGACACCTTTACTTTGCTAGAAGCTACCACCTGTGGGGTTCCCCAACCCCCACTCCTCAAACTAAGTGTAAAAACTGAACAGCTTCTTGCATAGCATTTATCGCCTGGCTGTATCATTCAAAACTCTGTCTGGTCCAGGAGATCATAAGCTGCTGGGAGACAAGGACTGGCTCTTGGCTGAAAGTCCTCAGCATCCCTAGCAAGTTCTTGATATGGCTCATGGCACAGAGCAGTAAATGTGTGCTAAATAAATGCATGTTTGGAAAGAATTCTAGGCTAGAAATTAGATTTGGAAAACTATTAATTAGAACCTTTGATCACAAATGACAGAAACCCAACCCAAACTATTTTCAGGGGGAAAAAGAGAGATATAATGCCAGTTCATGTATTGGAAAGGAGGATGAGTGGTTCTTGGCCATAACGCTGGCCACAGTCTTAAAAATGAACTGAGGACTCTGTCTCAGCTATTGGGTCACTTTTTTTTTTTCTGCATGCATGAACTTTCTCCATGTGAGTTGAGGTTACATAAGACCAGAGACAAGCTTCATCATCTTTGTATGTGATCTCAAGAGACAGGAGGGCTCCTTATCTTTCATATAAGTTCCCAGTGACAGACTGTTGGCTCAACTTGAAGAAGGTACCCATCCCTCTGGCCAAGAAGATGGGGGTACCATGATTAGCCAAGCCTGGGGTATGTGTCCATCCTACAAGGATTGGCAGAAACCATAGGGAGTAGGGAAGGGCAGCTCACCAAAGAAAGATGAGATGTTGTTGTTACCAAAAGGTAAAAGAAGACTCATGAGCAGATAAAAGTAATAATGGCCACTAGGAATTATCAGTGGCCATTAAAATGCAAGATCATCTGTGTTTCTGGCAGAATGAACACGTGAAAATGAGACAGACAGGTCAAAGACAACATACATCTTGAGATGGTTGATCTTATTTGAAGAGATGAGACTCACATACCTGAAAGCCTTTTTTAAAAAGATACCTCTGATTGGTTCTTCAACCCAACAAAACCTTGATCTGGACTTAAAGTAGCCATTTCAGGTGGAAGAAGAGGCATAACAGGTCCTGGGATGGTGAGGAAGGAGGGAAAGAACAAAGGCAAATCTAATGTTCTGTCATGGTGCTGATAGTACCATCTTTTTTTTTTTTTTTAAGATTTATTTATTTATACAAGTTACTGGGTACAGTGAGAAGAGCACGGGAGGGTAAGAGAACTCAACAGAGCCAGAGCCGGGAACAGAACAGGCAGATCTACGAAATACACTGCTGAGGGTAGCAGCGGGCGCTGCAGGAGAGGTCTGCGTGCCATGTGGGACCTCGCTCTGCTGGGCGGTGCTGCAGAGGCTGCCGGCAGCTTCACAGCCCAGCGCTCAACCACTGCGC
>NW_023602822.1:0-10257 GCF_014898055.3 Talpa occidentalis
GGTGAGTGGAGCAGAATTCCTCTAGCTTCTAGACCATGGGCATTTTATTTGTGTTTAAGACGATTATATTGTCTCAGAATTATTTAGTTTTTAGAAAGGGTATGCATGATCCATCTTAGAGCTTGACCTGAGGGCATATTGAAGCATTCTGAATAAACCTATTCCTTTAGAGAGACAGCCGTGGATACAAATTCAACACTCCTTGTCCCTCAATCTAAAATTTCATAGGAAGTGTTTATCTGGTCTTACTAAAGGAATTAGTGGAATATAAACTCCTTAATGGCTGATAAAGGCTCTAAAGAGAAATAACCAGGAGAATTGAGTTTCAGAAAGGAACATCTTGCATTATTCTCCTTAAGAAAATGAGCCTGCTTGCAAATATGACCTATTGAATCCTTCCATTTGCCACTGTGTTATCCACACAAAACTGCACATTTGCATTTGGAAGCTGAAAAGAGAAAACACCCTAAGATTGACAAAGGGCACCTACCCAGTGCAGGAGTTTTCAGAAAGTCTGTTCCCAGCAAGTACAATATCCTGCAAGCAGCTCCTGGGCTTTCAAGTGACAGGTGCTATCAGATCTGCCGGGAGGGGCTCCACCTGTTTCAGTGCTGAGGGCCTTTGGCTTCCTTCCCACTTGCCCTGAAGCCTCCCATCTCTCCCCTTGGGCTCACTGCACTCAGGTGCAAAGGGCACCCATCAGATTAGTCACCGCCTATTGATCAGTGCTCCTGAGGGAGAGACTTCCCGCATTTATTATTGGGAGGAAAAGTTGATAAACCAGAGGTGAATCAAGATCTCCTGGCCCTCATCTCCCATTTCTCATCCTGTTAGGGGGAAAACCTTTTATTAACCTTTTGTGTGTGCCTGTAGTGGAGTATTCATAAGTCCCTTTTAAGCGCGCGGGTGAGGACCCACAGCCAGGAACCCGTTCAATATCGGGGCTGCTCTATAACAATCCTACCTGTATCCTGACCTTATGCAAGGGGGTCTGAGGGTGAAAAACACACATATGCGTGCGTGTACACACACACACACACACACACACACACCCCCCAGAGTCAGAGTCAAGAGACTGGACTTCTAGCCTCTTCTTTGTCAGTTGCATACTGCACGATTGAAAACACACCATGCATTTGAGACCTCAGCTTCCTTTTCAGCAGGGAGAAAGCTGCTCAAACATACAGAGTGTCTCTGCAGTGGAGACAATGCAAATGCTTATTCCAGAGCCTTAGCCATCCTCCTGACCAGGAGTCTCTCTCTTTTTTTTAAAGATTTATTTATTTATGCATACAAGAGCTGGGGTGCAGGCCAGAGATGCGGGAGTGAGAGGATTCACCAGAGACAGAGTAGGGAGCAGAACCAGGCGGATTGACTGAAATACACTGCTGAGGGGAGCAGCGGGCCAGACAGGAGAGGTCTGCTGTGCCATGTGGGTTAGCTCCCTGGCCAGGGATCGAACTAGTGTTGCAGTGGCTGCAGATAGCTTTATAGTGCTGAGACTTACCCCCTTGCGCCACCAGGGAGGCCCTGCAGTCATCTTTAATCTACCATATATACCCCAGCCTCATGTTCAGTGGCTTTTCATCACCTTATAAGACGGTCTTCAGAGTTCAGGTACCCAATCAAGGACACAGGCCTCTGACCTCCATGCCCGTAACACTTAGCCCAAATGTGGTAATTTAACTCTAATGGCCATATGCTGTGGTATTTTCTCTTTGTTATTTGATCCAGCCTCTTCCATCTTCTCAATCTTCTGCTTTCTATATTAATAATAAATACCATGTTATGTGTTTTAATCACTTGGGCTGTTATAACAATTATACTATCAACTGGATGGCTAAAACAGCAAACACCAAACATTTACTCCTGTGGTCCTGGAAGTTGGGAAGTGCAAGATCAAGGCACCAGCAGGTCATTGTTTGGTCAGAGTCTGCTCCCTGACTCTAGACAGCTGCCTTGCTGCTGGGTCTTCACAGGATGGAGAAAGAGTGTGTGTAAGAGAGAGAGAGAGAGAGAGAGAGAGAGAGAGAGAGAGAGAGAGAGAGGGCCTCTCCCTCATGTTTCTCCTTATAAGGACACTTATCCTACTCTCGAGGGGCCCAGCCTCAGCACTTGATGACTTGTCAAAGGCTCCGCCTTCTAATACCACATCAATGTGATAAATTTTGAGGGGACACAAACATTCAGTTCCTAAAAGTGTTCATTTTTATCACCAATGACATATGCTCATTGTAGAAAATACGAGGACGAAAGTGACTCCTGAGCCACAATCTGGAGACAATTATGAGCAGCACAGAGTGTCCCCTAAAGTAGCAATAAAAAATATTATCTAAGTTTGATGTATGAGAATGTTCAGAATATTATACAACACAGTCAAAATTTGAAAACAACATAAATAAACTACAACTAGGGCATTATTTTTTTTTTTTTTTTTTTTTTTTTTTTTTTTTAATGGGAAGGAACTTTAATAAAACTAGGAAACAATACAGGTAAGGCAAAGAGTCTAGTTTCTAAATGAAGCACCCAAAGTTACCCGTCCCCTCGTGGGTAAAAGTCCATCCAAATGGGATTGGCCCAGAGCAAGGCCCCAAAGCCTGCTACAAGTCTAAAGCATCTTCCAGTGGGGACCCACAGCAAAGGGTCACAAACAACTGGACAAGCCCGGAAGGAAAAGAGCAAAATCAACATCAAGATAAAAGCTGCCATTGTCACCTCCCCACAGGTCTCACCCACATCTGTATCACCCAGTCCACAACCAAAAGACAAGCGCAGTTTCTTTACGTGTCTCTAGGCTCCATCCTGCTTCCTTCCTTCCTCAGTCTCTTCTGCAGCTTCTCTTCCTGCTCAGCTCCACCTTGGGTGGGGCAGGGAACCTCCCCCTTTCCTGGGGACCACCCTGTTACAATCCCCCCTTTTAATTTTTATTCCACCATATCTATGGTGGCACAATCTCAGGGTGTAGTCTTAGGAGACAGTCTTTTTTAGGGTTACAATGTGTGTAAGAGAAGCAACAATTAGTCAGCAGCATTGTCTATGAATGTCCAGTATGACAGTTTTCCATTCTGAAAAATAGTCCATTATACCAGCCAAAAGAAAAAAAAAATTGGAGCGTTAGTTAAAACAAGACAGCAAATATATCAAAATCACAGGGAAAAAATGTTAAAATGGTTCAACTGATGTAAAATACAAATTTTCTCAACCTTGATCCCAAACTTTTTTTTTTTTTTTTTTTTTAAATATTAAATTTATTTTTATATTCCCCCATACAATTGCAAACGCCCCATTCTGACCCCAATCCTTCCCCTCCCGCCCCCCACCCCCCAAAAAGTGTCTCTGGTTCATAGTTTTTTGTTGATTTTGATTTTCACTTTCTTATATTCATTTTCCTGGTCCCTTATTTAAGTTTTCTAGATTCCTGCTATGAGTGAGACCATCCGGTATTTTTCTTTTTCTTTTTGGCTTATTTCGCTGAGCATGATCCCTTCCAGTGCCATCCATGTTGCTGCAAATTGCATGTGTTTATCTTTTTTGAATGCTGAGTAATATTCCATGGTATATATGTACCACATCTTCTTGATCCAGTCATCTATTTTTGGGCATTTGGGTTGTTTCCAAAGCTTAGCTATTGTAAACAGTGCTGCTATAAACATAGGAGTGCAGGTGCTCTTTGGAATTGATACAACTAGGGCATTATTAAATAAACCATGGCACTTCATGTAATGAATATTATGTGAGCTTTAATGGAATAGTGTGTGAGCTCTCTGTGCACATGTGGTTATATTTGCAGTTTGCATTTTTGGGATCCCACTATATATAGTTCAGCTCTTGCTTAATAAAAAAATAGCTTGTGACCATTTTCTTAAGTGACCAAACACTCTGCATTATTTTTTAAAGCTCGCATACGATTCCATTACATGAAGTGCCATGGTTTATTTAATAATGCCCTAGTTGTAGTTTATTTATGTTGTTTTCAAATTTTGACTGTTGTATAACATTCTGAACATTCTCATACATCAAACTTAGATAATATTTTTTATTGTTACTTTAGGGGAGACTGACAATGAAGAATTCCTGGGTGAAATATCCTCACCCACCATCCTTCCTTTGACTTCTAGGCTACTTTTTCCTTCAGGGCCTATGATCTCTTAGGTAATTGGTGCTTAACATCAGCTTTTCTCTTTTCTGCTATAAATGGCTGGTTGTTTAAAATTACAGGGGCTGCAAAATGGGCCCAGGAGAGTTTTAAATCCTAGAAAATGAAATAAAAGACCATTTTAATTGACAAAAATGTATTCTTAATAAACTCGAAGAAATCAACACAGGGTCCTCCCTGGTGGCGCAAAGGGTTAAGCGTCAGCTCTGTGAAGCTATCCGCCACTACTGAAGCATGAGTTCGATCCCCTGCCAGGTTGCTGACCACATGGGGCAGCAGACCTCTCTTGTCTGGCCCGCTGCTCCCCTCAGCAGTGTATTTCAGTCAATCTGCCTGTTCTGCTCCCCACTCTGTCTCTGGTGAATCCTCTCACCCCCTGCACCTCTGGCCTGTACCCCAGTTCTTATATGCATAAGTAAATAAATCTTTAAAGAAATAAAAGAAATAGGGCCTCCCCGGTGGTGCAGCGGTTGAGCGCTAGGTTGCGAAGCTGCCCGCGGCCTCTGTGGCGCCAGTTCGATTCCCAGCTGCTCCCCGGCCACCGGAGGAGGGTCCCACATGGCGCGCAGACCTCTCCTGCCGCCCGCTGCTCCCCTCAGCAGTGTACTTCAGCCTGCCTGCTCTGCTCCCCACTCTGGCTCTGGTGAATTCTCTCACCCTCCTGAGCTTCTGACTGTACCCAGTGCATGTATAAACAAACAAAACAAAACAAACAAATAAATAAAAATAAAATAAAAAAAAAAATAAAAAAAATAAAAGAAATAAACACAAACTTTAATGAAAGAGTCTTAAAGTTCAGTATAATGTCAAGTTATGAGAGCCACCTCCAAATTTTCATACTATGTATAAATAGAAAATGTAAAATAGTCTAATGCTCATAAAAGCAAGCGAAATATGAAATGGTTGGGAATCATCTAATGCAATTGGAGCATAATAGCAAGTTCCTTAAAAGAGAGAGGAAATATGATTAAGTATAATAATTCTTTTCCATTATAAAGCAAGGGTAATGCTATTCTAATGGAAATTGTAATTACATACTTTACAGACCTTAACATACTTAACCTAAAATTCATTTGGGAAAATAGAAAATATGATAAAAAGAATAGTGAGTGAAAATGAGCTTTATCTGAAAATTGGTTTTCTTATAATGCTGAAATAGTCAAAGTGGTATTTGGGGGATTTGCTCTCAAATAGAAACATTGGCCAACAGAACAAAACAGAAAGAATAGGTTCCAGCATAGCACAAAATTTATGTGTAAGAAATCAGAACAACATACAATAGAATCATTATTATAAAAATGGTATCTGTGTGGGTTAGATATCAGTGAGTAGAAAAATTCATTTGAGTACACAGTCTCACCAGGAATATTTAAAAATCAAAAAATAATTTTTCCCCAACAAAAATAACTCTTAAACTGAAGAATATGGGGGTTAGCAAAGGGTAGGGGTAGGCGGAGCCATCGCAGAAAGAGAGGGTCTTGCCCAGTGGTGCTTAGGGAGCTTTGGGGGTGGGTGAATGACATGTGTGCCCATGTTGAGGTGTGAAGCTGTACCCCTGAAATTTATAGTTATATAAATGAATGCTAAATCAATAAAATTTAATTAAAAAATGAAGTATTACTAAGGAAAAATAAAAATTATTTTAATTGTGAAGACTAGCAAAAGCAGAATACAGAATGAGATCATTAAAGAAAGTGATTAATAAATACTTTTCAAGTAATGAAGTACTTGTGCCCCAAAAGGGACATTTTTAATAGACTCTTAGATCATAGGAGAAATCTATTTTATATGTCACTTTTATTATTTTTTTAAAACTGTAATGGACAGAACATTAGCTTGTAACATTATATGGGTTTCAAATATACCTTGTAACTTCACATCTGTAAATCTACATTATGATTGCCATCCAGGGTCTAATTTTTCTTCTTACCATACAATCATCCCCTTTTACCCAATATACCCACCCCCCCAGTGCCCTTCCCTTCTGGTGACTAAGAATTTGATTTTGTTCTGTTTGTTCTTCTGTTTATTTCTTTGTGTAAGTGAAACCACATACTATGTCTTTATCTGACTTACTTCACTGAGCTACCTGTCGCTCTATTTTTTAAATTTATTTATTTCTGCATACAAGAGCTGGGGTATAGGCCAGAGATGTGGGGGTGAGAGGATTCACCAGAGACAGAGTGGGGAGCAGAAGAGGTGGATCCACTGAAATGCACTGCTGAGGGGAGCAGCAGGCAAGACAGGAGAGGTTCTGCTGCGCCATGTGGGCTGCTCCCTGGCCAGCCAGGGATCAAACTTGTGCTGCAGAGGCTGCACATTGTTTCATAGTGCAGTGCTTAACCCCTTGCGCCACCAGGGAGGCCATACCAGTCACTTTAAAATGACAATTTCTTATTTCATAATCCGAGAAGTTCTGCTTATGATCCTACCTCTGGGTCTCAGGGAACCACAGCTGTTTCTTTCATGGGAATGGGGCAGATACTGAATGGATAAAACCTGCCATAAACCCCACCTGGTAACAGGGCCCCGCCTCACACAGGTAGCGCATCTCAAATGGTCTGAATGTCCGACATGAAGTGACTGCTCTCCAGAAGAGGTAGAAGCCAGCAGTGGTCAGCAGGTGGCATGTCTGAGGGGCTGGGGAAGGTGGGGAGCCATGGAGGATCTGTCTGTGCAGATGGAATCCAGGTTCAGAGTGTTCTGCAATGGGTCTTGTGACATTCCCAGGCTGCATCTGCACGCAGGGGCACTCGGTGGAAGAGCCATAGGGAGGGAAGACCGTCACTAAGCAGGACAGTCAAGGAGGCCAAATGTTTTCTGGTGGTCTTCTGAGATCTCAAGGCGGGGGAGCCAACCTGGATCTCACATGGGTGGAACCGAGCAAAGACCTTGTGCCTACCACAGGCAAAGCATGAGCCCTTTATCTGTTTCCTGTATTGTTTGAAAATGGGGAGAACACACTGATGGAGGAGAGAATAAAAAACCTAAAGGCGGCATCAGAGGACTGAAAGCTGGCTCCCACAAAGCCCAGAGCTGGAGGTGGGGGTAGAGGGGATTAGCATGACCCTCGGCCCAGCCATTCAAATCAAGATCCTCAGCTCCAGTGCCTTATCACAAGGCTAAGACCCAAGCAGGTATCAGACTGCTGGAGGGAGTGTCTGGAGCACAGACATTCTGACCTGAGGGTAAAGATATGGAGATTCGGCCCACTGTGTCCTCTCCAGTCTATCTCTGGTCTCCAAAATCAGCAGCAAACAGGCCACTCCACAAAGGGGTGAGCCCCTTCCAAGGGAAGACTATATCAGTGCAGTCTCTGCCCTGTCACGGGGCAGCACTCCTTCTGGCCGCCTGTGCCTGTGTCGGTGCTTCTTTTCACCAACTCTGTCCCTCTTCCTGCCTGCCCGTGACCTGTACCTACCAGACCTTCTCCTCACTGACCTCCCTCGGCGGCGGCCACTCTCCTCAAGGCCACCCACCTGCAACCATGCAGGCCTCCTCAGCAAACCTGTCCCTTTTGGGGTAGCTCTTTCTGCCCACTGGTGTCTATGCAAGTTTCCTTTCCTCTTCTGCCCCTTCCCCTAATAAACCTGCTCTTTAAATGTAACTAACATCTCTGTCTCCTGGAGAAACTCGCCTGGGAAACTCGTTGCATGCTGCTGAAAGGGATGCTCTGGTGAAACCTTTCCCAGAGTGAACCAAGGACCCTGCTGTCCAAACTCCCAAAACCACATCAACACCATTTCCCACCTCAACAGACATCTTGGAAAATGCCTGTAAGAACAACACCTGTTATAGAAACCTATCTTTCTTTAGGTATGAGATTTATCAGATACATTCTTAACACTGTGTGTTATAAGAGGGGGTTCTATTTTAAACACACATGGAGGAGCTGATTACATAAGGGTGCAACCATTTGTAAAGCAAATAATCGCTCCCTGAATAAGTCCATCTGGAAATCTGGATTTTCATATTCGTTATCAGATTTGCCTGGAGGGAGTGTTCGCTGCAAATCCATCACTGTTCAAATTAAACTCCGTCTGCATCCATGAATCTTTAGAATCTGACTTCAGTGACATGCACATGTTATCACAGTCCAGCTCCATCAACAGCTTTAGCTCATTTTTACCTTTTATCCATACGGAATGAGATGTAAATATCTTGGTGTTGAACAGACATGTCTTCTGTTTCTTTGTAAAACCTTCAGACAGAATCCACAAGGATACAATGGTGATTAACATGTGAAAAGCTTAGTCTCACTAGTCATCAGAGTAATGCAAATGAGTGTTCCCTGGACACCTGTCTCTTCCAGGCTTAAATTCTGGAATTGGTGACTGACAAGTTTGGAAGGAGAGAGCTGGGGTACACCCCAAGCTGTGCTTACATACCTTAGCAGTTGGCTGGACAAAGAATGTTGAAACAGATGCTAACTAGTCCTACTTTGGGGAAAGGAAGTGTTATTTGGGAAAATAACACCTTTTGGTGGCTATGACTTTTTAACATTGTAGTAGGGCTCAGAATTTGGAGAAAGCACTTTCAGGCATAGTTATTAGTAATTGATTTGCTGTAGCACATATGGGAGATGATGCATTACTTGGCCCCACGATCCAGGTGGTCAGCTCTGCCAGCAGTGATTTGGAAGCTCTTCAGAGCCAAGTGCCACATGGGCTGCTGCAGCATGACCGGCGGGCCTCCCTTCTGCTGCAGCCGCTAGAGCAGCTGGGAGGGAGGCTTCTCCTTTTGTCTGGTTAAAGCAAAATTTCAGGTTTAGCTGACTGAAGTGCATATGGTAGCCTAGACCCCTGAAAGCAGGTGGGAGTGTTCTCGGTGCCCAGGAGCACTTTGGGGAACCCTGCATTTCCAGTTTCATCATAAAACCCAATTGAGCTCAGCTGTCACTCTATTTTTTTTAAGATTTATTTGTTTATGTATATAAGAACTGGGGTGGGGGCCAGAGGTGTGTAGGGATGGTGAGACGATTCACCAGAGACAGAGAGGGGAGCAGAACAGGCAGACTCACTGAAATACACTGCTGAGGGGAGCAGCGGGTGAGACAGGAGAGGTCTGCTGCACCATGTGTGTTGCTCCCTGGCTGGCCAGGGATCGAACTCATGCTGCAGAGGCTGTGAACAGCCTCATAGGTTGCATCTTAACCCCTTGCATCACCAGGGAGGCCCTGTCACTTTATTTAAAGGCCACAGGGTCTCACAGTTGTTGGGTTGGGTGCAGCACAAGAACCACATATTATTATAAAATCTAGACTGGATGTCTGTGCATTATCAGCATATTCCGTCTTAGGTCATGAAAAGGAGCCCTCTAAGATGGGAGGCAATAACATTTAGTAAATTCACATGTAGGGTGAGTTTTACTTATTAGTCTAACACTGGTTAATCAGGTAATCTCTCATTCATCAGTATTTAGTCACTATCTCTTCAATTGTTGGTGTTAACAGAAGGGAGCAATACTAGAACCTGCCTGTTTGGGATACAGGTATCCAGGATTTTTCATTAATTATTATACAATGATTCTTTAAAAAAAAAATCACCTACTTGTTCATATGCAGACTGGGGTTGCATGAAATGACATCCTGTCTCAGTTGGTAGCCCTTCATTTGGCTCAGGTGGGTGCTGCCAAGGTCTGCATTTCTCAATATGTGCCCGAGAACATTACACAGAAGTGACCAGGAAATGCTGTGTGAGAAGAGAAATAGAACTTGTGATTTGAATATGTGTAGCATTTGCAGGGGAGGGTGGGGGCAGCTGGTTTTCTGATCCAGGCAGAAACCTACTTTGCTCACTTTATCCTAGCACTTTAATTCCAAATGCAAAAAGTTTTTCATACATTTTTTTTATCACTTTCCCTCGAGATATCTTTTAGGTGACCACCAATTGGTGGAAGAGTGCCATCCATCAATCGTTTCTATTGAATTGAGATTGAAATCATTCTCATCCAGTTTCCAGTCGGAGGAGAGAAGGGAAGTGTCCAGAATCTGGATGTTAGTGTGTGACCAAAGGGCATACAGGAACCACAAACTGATAAGGGATCTAAAGAGGTCCAGCCACCAACCACACTAAGCCAAAGGGAACAGACTCTTAGTGTGA
>NW_023602823.1:0-10254 GCF_014898055.3 Talpa occidentalis
CATTTCCTGAGTAATGATAAGGACCCACCTACAAAGCTCCAGGGAGGTCAGAGACCTCATCTGGTTAATTATTGTAGTATACCAATTCTTCGCTTAGTGTCCCAGCAAACATATGCAATAAATATGTATTGGATTTTGGACATGAATGCACTAACATGTAACAGCCACTATATGACTTCTCAAATCCTTTAGATTTTTGGATCCTGATTGCTTTTAGTGTAGATTTTCCTTAGGAAGGAAGAGAACTAAAAAATTATGACACTAAGTTTTTAAATTCAGATTAATAGGAGGTTGGATTTTCACTAGCAAAAATGAGGAAGTCAGGAGGAAAGAGGTAAGGTTTCTACTGTGGTAAATTGAACCTATGAAATGCTATGGCTTTCACATTTTCATAACTACAGGTTGAACAGGTTGTGTCACTCATTAGATAACTTTGTATTTGTTTGAAAAGCAACAATGGTCCCTCCTACTGGACTTTGAGCTAGCTCAACTTTTACCTAACAACCTCAGATTATTACTGGAATACCTCTATGAAGAATATTCTCCAGTTTTCTTTAGAGATTTTGGCATATGTGATTGATTTAAGCTTCCGAGATGGCTGGAAAACTTTTTACTGCTCTGCTTTTGTTTTTTGTGAGTCTGGGAGAAGGAAGGAAATCATTTCTCCGTGTTCTGAATATAGAAAAGACAGAAATACTATTTTTCACAAAGACTGAAGAATCCGTCATCGTAAGGTCAACTTACAAAGATAAACAGCCCAACTCCAGCTATCTATCTGTGCAATTAGATGATCTGAATATGCTGCAAGTGGTAAATGTGACCAAGACCTTATCGGATGATACAAACTTTACAATAAATCTGGTGACAGATGAAGATGGAGAGACAAATTTGACTATTCAACTATGGGATTCTGAAGGTAGGCAAGAAAGACTCATTGAAGAAATAAAGAATATCAAAGTCAAAGTGCTCAAACAAAGAAAAGATAATCTTTTCCAGGCATCAATGCACATCAACAGGAATATCCTAATGCTTATTCTGCCTGTGGTACTGTTAAACAAATGTGCATTTGGTTGCAAGATTGAACTGCAGGTGTTTCAGACAGTTTTGAAGAGACCTTTGCCAGTAATTCTTGGGGCAGTTACACAGTTTCTTCTTATGCCATTTTTGGATTTCTTTTGACTCAGATTTTGGCATTGCCTGAGGCACAAGCATTTGGATTTGTACTTACCTGTACATGCCCAGGAGGGGGTGGAGGCTATCTCTTTGCTCTGCTTCTAGAGGGAGATATCACTTTGGCCATTTTGATGACTTGCACATCAACATTGTTGGCCCTGATAATGATGCCTACCAATTCTTATATATATAGTAGGATGTTAGGGTTATCAGGTATATATTATATTCCTGTTTTTAAAATTATGTCAACACTTCTTTTCATTCTTTTCCCTATATCAATTGGAATAGTCATCAAACGTAGAATACCTGAAAAAGCAATCTTCCTGGAGAGAATAATTCGACCTCTGAGTTTTATTTTAATGTCTGTAGGCATTTATTTGACTTTTAGAATGGGACTAATGTTTGTAAAAACAGTTAACCTAGAGATGCTACTATTAGGTGCCTTAGTTCCTGCTTTGGGTCTGTTGTTTGGGTATTCCTTTGCTAAAATGTCTATGCTGCCTCTTCCTGTTTGTAAAACTGTTGCTATTGAAAGTGGTGTACTCAATAGTTTCTTAGCCTTTGCCATAATTCAGCTCTCTTTTTCACAATCTAAGGCAGCCTTGGCTTCTGTGGCTCCTTTTACAGTGGCTATGTGTTCAGGATGTGAAATGTTACTGATCCTTTTGGTCTACAAGGCTAAAAAAAATGTATCTTTATCATAGAAGATAAAAGAAAAAAAATTCCTTTGGTCTAACAAAGCATTACTGAACTCCTACTTTGGGTAAGGGATTGTGAGAGATCAAATAATATCTAAAATGATGCCTGTTCTCATCCTACTTATGATCTTCTTTAAAACTTGACATTAAGGGGGAAATTTTATATATAAAACCATGTGTTAAATTCCCAAAGAGTAGAACAGACTATCCAAGAGTTCAGGGAGGATGATCACTTTTTATAAACATTTGAAAATACTTGATAGAGTTGAATTTGAATGTTTTGTTTCATTATGGTCTCTTAAATGGCAAAAGCCCCTGTGTTGGTTATGATATATCCTAAGTATTTATAGAAGGAATATCAAAATAATATTTATTAAATGCTTACATAGTTCATGAAGATGTGAATTCCGATTTGGTTTTCTTACTGGTTTCGTAGAATCAACTGGTCTTAAAATAAATGTAGCTTCTCTGGCCATAGCTGTGCTGCTGCTTATCTTCCCCATTTGCCCGTCAAGCACAGGGTTCCCTTTCTTCATCTTTCTTCCCTGTTTTTTATATTCAGGAAATTTCTTGTACTATCTTTTTTATCAGTCTCTTTTCCATTCTAATTACTATCACTTTTGTTCTGTGCCCTATTGCTTCTTCCCTAATCCTTTGTTAAACTGACTTTTGGCCTCCATGCACCCTCCAGTTTCTATCAGGTTAATTTTCTTACATTCTAAATTTCATCATGTATTTTCCATGCTATAAAACTTTTTATCTTTTGAATAAAGTCTGTATACTTAATGAGGTATTTATTGTGCTCAATAGCTGACTTCACTCTAGCTTGCCAGTTTCATCTCTTCTCCCTCTTCTTTACAGATAGCCTTTACTCCAGCCAAACAGGATGACTTGATAGCTCATGAATATGACTTTGTTCTTGCAATACACCTCATCTGTCTAAATTTTAAACACTCTTACAGACCTGGCTTAAATATCACCCTTGTCGTGAAGCTTTTGCTATACCCTTTGCTACCTGGAAGCAAAAACTTCTCTAAATCCTCATCACAATTTTTTATACTCAGTACTTAGCCTTGACAGCTGTTTGTGTTCCTGTTTTGTCCTTTCTATTCTGCGTAAATTCTTGAGCGTTAGAATCAGAACCATAATATATAGACAATAATATAATATCACCAATATTCATTTTGATATTCCCCATCATGTCCACCTCATTTCCTATGTGCTTACTTAAATAAAGCTGAAGCACAGACTAGGACCTGAATGAATAATGTACATATTTTTATAGCACTTTTCAATTATCAATGATAATTTTTAGAATCTAGTTCCAACTTGCATTCTTCCCCAAAGAATGTGGGAATCAAGAATGGGAAAATGTTACTCTAAATAATCCTGTTCCCCCATTCCCTACCCCTGTAGTTACAGTACTTATTCTCCCTATAGCCCAGTTTCCTCATGTAAAAAAAAAAAATGGAGATAATAGTGTGAATTCGATCGGGCTATCATAGGATTAAGTGAGAGCATACATACAATGTACTTAGAAACGTCCCTGGGACATAGTACATGGTCAGTAAGTGTTAGCTGCTATCATTTTTTTTTAATCAAAATTTAAACTTTTGAATCTGATAGATCTGCCATTGATGTGAAATATCAATCTGATAACTCTATGGAGGGGAAAACATTTTTTGTATAGTGTTATTTACCATTTACACATAGTATTAGAATTTTTGTTTACTTTGCCAGCTGATAAAACAATCAAATTTCTTTTTTCTCTAATTTCACTAAATCTAGTATATGAATACCAAGATTTTTAAAAGATCTGGATTGGCATGGTGGTAGATAGCTGTTACTCGTTTTATAAAATTATAATTGCCTGCATGGAATATTTTGCTACTGACTTCTTTACATAGATATCTGTTTGGAAATTTATAGTATAATTAAGCTTGCACAAATTAAACTTACTAAGATTTTGACAAACATTTCACTTATTGGAATACAAGAAACTGCCTTTTTTTGCACCTTATCATTAACTTTGTGACCTGAGCAAAATACTTCTCTGTACTTCAGTTTCAAATCTGTACGATGAAGAGATTCAGCTGAGGCTTAAAATCTTACTCAACTGCCTAAGTCTCTGGTTCTGGTATAAACTCTAGGACCTAGCATGGTGATGGGGTAAGGAAGGAAGGTTCAGGTTGATGAGCATAACCACTTAGAGTTGCTGCTTTCTAATTAAGACAACAACTGAAATATAAACTTGAGGTTGGGGACTCCATATTCTTTGAATTCCCTACAGTTGTTAGTACAATGCCCTGAACAGAGTAGGTACTTAGGAACATTTATCAAATTACTCAGCAATACCTATAAAGGTCAAAATCATATACTCAAGTCAGACTATTTCTGTGTCCAGTTCCAGTGCTGTTACTAGTTGGGTGACATTGGTCAAGTTACTTAACCTCTCCATCTAAATACACGCGGGAAGTGGGGATAATGACAGTATCTGCTTCATGGTATTGTTATAAGGATTAAATCAGTTAATATGAGTAAGATCCTCACAACAATGAAGTATAGTAAACTCAACTGTCATTCTGTGCAGATTTGAATGATTTTACAACTTAAAAGTGGCAGCTGTGAAAGTGCATGAATGGAACTTGGAATATATTATTATTATATATTATTATATATTCCTACAGTAAATCCTCAATACCAATAAGTTCCTGAAAACTTGGACTGTAAGCTATAAGAAAACCAGGTCCTGGAAAAATGTTATTTCCTTCAACATCAGCTGGGATTCTTTTTTCCACATAAACATTTAAGGAAACAATATGGAATGAAACAACATTATTTGAGTACCTGCTATATGGTGGAATACTTTTAGATAGTAAAATTTTTAAATTGAATGAAAAAAAAATTTAAACTTTTCTAACTTGAATGAAAATGAAGTTACTCAAATTAAGAAGAAGCATAAAGCAGACAGTCTCATTGGTTGAGTTCATGTCAACTATTCTACACAGCTATGATTAGTTAGAAAAAGATCCAGAGGCAGAGGGGTAAGCTATTTTTTTTTAAGTTCCTTTTCAACACTTAAGAAAGATGATTCTAATGAAGGGATTAGAGCAGGGTATCCCAAAATATGCCACCTTGGCATGTGGATTATTTTGAGTCCAAGGCAATCAAGACACAAGAGGCTAAAGAAAAACTTACCTCTCACTTAACTACCTGAAGAATTTAGATATGGGACTAGGGCTAGAAAAGACAGTGATTAAAAGAAACAACTTTTTATCTGAATGACCTATCTATATATAGGGTAACAGCTAATTGCCAAACATCTACTCCTTACCTTCCCATGAATTACTCTCCTCCCCTTTTAAAGCCCTATGCTCCTAATCCACTCCTTAGTTAAAGATGGTATATAATCCTGTTCCTTTTCTGCTTGTATTTGGAACTCATCTTTTAGGTCCCCATATGGACAAAATTAATTTTTTTTTCTCCTGTAAATGTCATATGTCAATTTTATTATTAACTCACCAAAGAATCTAGGAGAGTAGAAGGAAGCTTCTTCCTCCTCTATACTATACCTTGTCCCAAGAATAAAAATTCTATCTGCAATTCCAATCTATTATATCAAAACAAAATCTTGTTAGGTATTCTGAGATTCTTGCCCTGAAAGAATCTCTGCACATTGTATATGTAAATTTTTACCATTTATAACCAAAGTTCATTAAGCAACCATTAATTAAGAAAGTCTTCATATGTGGGTTCTGGATTTTTTTTTTTTTTTAGTGAGTTACCATTTAAAAGAAGCCATCTCCAGAGACTAAGAGACCCCAAATCTCAAGATAACCAGACTTGCTACCTAAGGAATCACCATGGTTTTCCCTCTTTATTATGCAAATACAGGACAATTGACCACTTTGGGAATTGATGACCTGGCAACTTTGTGTTTTGACAAAAGCCACCATCCTTCTCCAGAATCTCTTCCCTATTCACTCTGGTGCCTGGGGAAGTGTTAAGGGCATTGTATCTTACCTCCACTTTGAGGTTCTGCATAATTAGAATGACTCATACATAGAACTTTAGCTGATAGCAAAGGGTATCAAAGTTTTCCCAAGAGATAACTAACCATTAGGGGAGTCTAGAAAATGACCTGGACATCATTCCAGAGAGCAGATTTTGTCCTGGTAACTGCCCCTCCAGACCTGTCAACCACCATAGCATAACAGATAAACTTTGGGATTGGAAAAAAGGCTATAACTGTGACTCGCTTTAAAAATTATCCCATTGTGAAGCCAACAGCACTGTACCTGGTGCTGAGTCTCTCCAACCATCTGAACCACTCATAGCACTGGACAAAAATCTGGATTGTGTGTCACCAGTGTGCAACATTACCAAAACTGGTTTCAGCACTGGGACACCTTGACACTAGAAGATTCTTCATCTCACTTTCAGTCAGCATTTAGAAGTTGAATGACCTCTGGACTGGAAAGAAACCCTGAGTTACTTGAGGTAGGGCATAAGGCCCTTAGAAAAAGACATTGAACTTCCTTCTCATTTGGTTTTGTTTTGAAGGAAAATGATATTTGATCTCTTATTTCACATTGCTTACACGGATTTCAGCATCTTTGCCAAGTCAGTGGGATCATGTTCATTTAAATGAGGTTTAAAGAGGACTGATGGCATTTCTTCAAATGCCTGGAAAATTTTGTTTACAAATCAACACTTGTCATTGTACAGTTGGTAAGCTTTTTCTTTTAAGATGATCAGCAATGAAGAAACAAAAAGCTGATTTTCGAGGCTCTTTTAATCATGAAATATCATTTACCAGACACAAGCAGATGTTCACATCAGATTTAAGGCATTGTGCTTTAGAAGTTTGAAGACAAAGTTCTGATTCTGTGGTCTGAGAATTGACCCCACAATTCATGAACTCTTTTCATTTGCAACACGTTGGTGACAACATTGTGTCTTTTGATCAAACTAAGGGAAGCAATCACCAAAAAATCAAGAAACTGAATAACCCACTTTCCTAGTCCTACTGTGGCAAGCACAGCTTTATATCTGTACAATGGTTTTTGCATTCTAATAGTAAGTCTATATAACCATTATGTCAGACTTGTTATTTCAAGAAGAGGATGCACTCCAAGGACCGCATACTAATCCTCGTGTCTCATATAATACAACCTCGTGCCATAGATTCCCTGAGTGTGGTCTTGAGTCAGTGTGTCCACTCATTATTCTTGCTGCCTGACCTGAGGACAAATTTCTCTGAGCCTTAGTTTCTTTACACGTGTAATGAAACTAATCATGCCTTCCTAACAAAACGGTTGCAACCTTTAAGTAAAATAATACATATAAAAACAATTGCCCAAAGCAGGGTAAATGCTGGATAATTGGTAGCTGAATGAATTACTTAGAACAGGGAGAGTTGGTTCTGGCCATCATTTATCTACCTATTTATTTCAGCATAGGTTTGTTATAATATATAGTAAATAGCAAATAAAAGTTGCAAAATCAAAGTAGTGCCTGAGTAGTGCACCTCCAATTTGTTTGAGACCAGTGTGGAATAAATGAGAGAAAGGAAAACGGGAAAGCAGGAGGATAAGAAATGGGTGAGGAAAGGAATTTAAAATTTTACGGAAGAAAGTGAAGGCAGGAGAAAAGCATCCCAGACCTGAAAGAGGAGGCCAGAATCCGGCGGAGCAAGACCGGGCGGGACCGGGTAGGAGCCCCCTCCCGAGCACACCTCCGGGCGGCTTGGGGGCGGAGCCTCGAGGTAGTCACGCCCCGGTGGGCAGGTTCGTAGGGCGGGACTTCCTGTTGGACTATTTCTCCTCTCGCTCCGGAAGAACCGAGCCACGGATCCCCCCGATATCCTAGCGAACCTGACGCCTTCCAGCCCAAGGTGAGATCTGCATTCTGCAAGCCCACATCGGCCTTGGGGCGGGCTCGGCGTGTGCAGCGGGCCAGGGCAGCGCGGGGCGACCCCTCCCTATTCGCTGCCTGAGTGGGGTGGGCGCGGTCGGAGGTGGGGGGGTCGGTGCGCGCGGTAGGAAGTGGGGGAGTTGGTACCCAGGGACTGAGGCCGCGGCCGGGGCCCTTCCTTCCTGCGGGCGTAGCCTGATCCACCGCCGCTTAGTGACACCAGAAATAGTCTCCACTCTAGGTAGCGGTTTCGCCTACGCGATCTCACTGAACCCTTGTGACTACTTAAGTAAAATAATGACCCCCCTTTTCATTTTACTGATTCCGAATGTCAGGGAAACTTGGCCTCTTCCCAGAGTCGCGTATTGGGTAAATGATGGAGCAGCGCCCCTAATTCCCTGTTGTCCATAGTCGCACTGCTGGGGACAGGTGCCAGACAAAGGGGAAAGTGGCCTGGCTCCTACGCCCAGGAAGGCTGTGATCAAGACAGAAATCATTGGAAATGTTTCGGGTTTTTTTTATGTCTTTGAGTAAATGAAGTTGAATAAAATAGGTCCCTTCCATCAAGAAATAAACACATATGGGTTGAGAAAATACGGCATGCGCACAGATCACCAAGATGTAAAGAAGGTACTCCTGAGTGTCCTAAGAATGAGGTACAAAGTTTTAATGACTTTTCCAGGGAAAAGTCCCATCCAGGGATATCCTGGCCTTCCCAATGCGTCTTCCCTTCTAAGGAATGTTAATCAGACTCAGGATTCAGTTTCTGCCTTCTTAGATGACTTAGAGGTTTATATCTGCAGGACATACCTCTTCTCTAAAGTCAGGATCATATATTCAACTACTTGTAGATTCCATCTCCTGTTGGTATCACAAAGACCCCTCATTCTCTTTTGGTTCAACTCTTAAAGTAAACTTCATGTCTCCAAGTCCCAAACTTGACTCTTCTGTTGCTCCGTTTCAGTAAATGTCATCGATATCCATTCAGTTGCTGTAGTGGAAATCTGAGCAGCATTAAATTCTTCCTCTCTTTTGCATATCCCATATCCATTCTGTTACGAAGACCCCCAATAATACCTCCCAAAGTAAATATCTCTTCTCTTGATTTTCTCAACTTGTTTACCTAACACCCCTTCCCATCCACCTCTTTCCCACATCTCCAAAAGCGCTTATTTCCTTTCATGTTCAAGCCAACCATCATGTCTCCTTTGGACTTCTATATCTAAAATCTAAATCTCCTTATTTATCTATGCTCGTAACTGATCTACCCACATTTACTCTACTCTCTGCTCTCCCCTCAACCCTCCAGTCTGTTCTTTTCTATAGCCACAGGATAATATTACTCCTCATGGCTCTCAAATTAAAATCTTAGATCTACGGCCTGTCACAGGATGATCCCTGGCATCGCCAGCCTCATCTCTCCTTGTTTCTCTTGATCCCTGAGCTGTTACAGATAAGTCTTGTAGTTACTCCTTCTTGTACCAGACAGGCATCCTGCAGTTGAGTTAATGCCTAATCATGCCCTTAAGAAAACCTGTATCCTAAGACCAGTTCAAAACTCCGGTTACATGCTTCTCATTACACTTTTCCTACTTAGCTTTTATTACATTTGTTATTTTGCAGTGTAGTCTGTGATTCTTGAATAGTTTATTCCTCCCACTAGAGAGTAAGTGTGAACCAAGTCCCCGTTTTTCCTTACAGGTTGCAGTGTTTAGCATATAGTAGGTATTCAGCACATAGCTATCAAATGATTAAACAAGTGACTTCTGGGTGGGTAATCCCTAGAAGAAAGGGTCACTTTTGAAGAGTGCACCTTGAAGATATCAGTGCTGTTGAGAAGGTGGAGGTATGAGTGAATTGAGCAAGAAAGCAAACTTATTGTTGACAACATCAGTTAAAAATTTGTTAAATTTAGAAGAGAGGATTGGGAGTAAATTAGAATGAAAATAGAAGAGTTTGGAAACTATTCTTAAAGCACTTTAAGCAGTTCTGTAACTCAAAAAGGGGCTTCCTTATTACATGCTTTTAATGTTTATACCAGAAAAGGCATTAGCAGAAACAGCTCACTGTCTTTTGCCCTCACCTCAGTTATAAAGGAAACAAAATTAGGGTTAATTTATAAATGAATGATGTTACATTTTTCTAAGTCTGATAGCTTAAAAGACTGTACTAGGTATAGAGTTTCAGGGTACGATCAAGCTGGTGATTGAGTTATCTTAGTTTTCAGAAGTCAGAGGAAAGCTGAACAGTTCAGAACACAAAAATATGTTGTTTACCTTTCATAAATGCTGGGAAATAAATTTTTTTGTTACTTTTTTTAGTTCTGGAATTTTCTTTCCACAGAATGTGAGAGCAGTGGATTTTAAAATCAGAATTGTCTTCTGATTCTACAACCTGTTTATATAACATTAGGCAGATTATTTATTTCTGAGGTCTAAGTTTTTCATCTTTACAGCCTTATTAAAAA
>NW_023602824.1:0-10254 GCF_014898055.3 Talpa occidentalis
TCAGAAAATGTATTTTTTTAAAATATCTAATTTTTGGAAGCTTTTGTAAGCCTACTCAGTTGCTCGGTATTGAGGTAATAGGGAAATAACACTTAAGTCAGGAAACTTACTGGAATTGGAAACTTCCAATTCTTACAGGTCAGTACAGCTATATATAAGTAATGCAATATAAAATCCATGCCATCATCTTCAAAAGGTTGTTTTAAGGTCAGTTGATAGTAAATGTCTTGTGATGTATAAAGTTCAAAGTTATGAATAGCAGATAAGCTAAACAAGTTAATGATTCCTCAACCAGCTTTCCTGTTGAGGAAGAATGAAATAATACAATAAAAAGTTAGAGTGAAATATTTTATTTTATTATTTTTTTTTTTTTAAAGATTTATTTTTATTTATTTATACAAGCACTGGGTACAGTCAGAAGTGCGGGAGGGTGAGAGAATTCACCAGAGCCAGAGCGGGGAGCAGAGCAGGCAGAAGGACCGAAGCACACTGCTGAGGGGAGCAGCGGGCGGCAGGAGAGGTCTGCGCGCCATGTGGGACCCTCCTACAGTGGCCGGGGAGCAGCCGGGGATTGAACTGGCGCTGCAGAGGCTGTGGGCAGCTTCGCAACCCAGCGCTCAACCGCTGCGCCACCGGGGAGGCCCTGAAATATTTTATTTTTACTAAGGTATCTGTTTATGAGGTTTAGTAGATTGTTTCAAAAAGTTAACATTATTTTAGTGCACTGTCTTTTTTTCATGCATTTTATTTACTTTAGGTAGTCAAGCCACATACTCCACTAATAAGATTCCCAGATAGAAGAGACAATCCGAAACCCAATGGTAAGTTGTACTATATTTAGAATTTTCAAAAATGTATATGTGCATTTATATGAGTACTATGTACAGTATTTCTCACTCTAAATAAGGTAGACTAATGTAGCTGCGATCAAAGTAGTGCCTTAGGTTGCATGCAAGTAGAAATTAACTTTTTATTACCTCCAGTTTAAAAGGTAGTCACTCAACAGTAGATGTCTCTGAAATTTTTAATGACACTGAGTTTGTATAGGAGAATTTTTGTTCTACTTCTTTCTTCTGTCCTTAGAAGAATTTTTCATACACATTTGCAAACATTATGAAAATAGTAGCCATTCCTATATTTCTCTCCCAGCTAACCTTTTCTTTCATTCACTCGTTTATTCACTCAGTCAGTAAATATTTCTTAGATTGCCTTAGTACTTAGCAATTATCTTCCATTTTTATCAGACCGTTTGTCCCTGTCTTTATTATTACATATATCCTTAATCTTTTATTCAAGGAAAATTTCAACAAACTTATTATAATAACTCTTACAGAATTAAGATAAAATTATAAAGATATTGAGAAAACTGAAATCTACATTTACCAACTCTCATATTTTCCATTTTGTAAAATATTATATCTAAACTCCACCATCTGACAAAACTTGCATAGGTTATCTATAGAGGTCAAACTCCACTATTTAGAAGTTTAATTATTTTACAAACTTGTTCAATTTAATAATTCACTCAAAATTACTTTATTTGTTTTATTTTTTTAAAGATTTATTTATTTATGCATAGAAGAACTGGGGTACATGCCAGAGGTGTGGGGGGTGAGAGACTTCACCAGAGACAGAGTGGGGAACAGAACAGGCAGATTGATTGAAATACACTGCTGAGGGGAGCAGCGGGTGAGTCAGGAGAGGTCTGTTGCACCATGGGGGTATCTCCCTGGTTGGGGATTGAACTTGTGCTGCATTGGGTGCGGATAGCTTCATAAGTTGTGTCTAACCCCTTGCGCCCCACCAGGGAGGCCCGGCCCACTTCATTTGTTTTAAAAAGAACTTTTTGAAAATATATATAGTTACCCAACTAAGTCATTCTGTAATACATACCTCTTAAAATGGTAATACTTCTCATTTTAAGAATTACTTGATTATTTCAATAATAGATAAAATAGTATGTTAAGATACTTCAACAATTGCTCTAATAACTTTTTTTTTTCCCCAGTATCAGAAGCTTTGGGATCAGCAGGACTACCGTCTCACTCTTCTTCAATTTCACAACATTCTAAAGGAAGTAAATCACCAGATTGGCTGATGTATCAGGGCCCACCAGACACTGCAGAAATAATAAAAACATTACCTCAGAAATATAGAAGGAAACTTGTATCTCAGGAAGAAATGGAATTTATCCAGGTATGCTATTGTGTTTTATCACAAAATTGTCTAAAACACCTTAACATTTTTGGGTTTTGGAATTTTACATGTTGATTTATATTCTCTACCAACTGTCTTGTCAAGGTTTGTTCAAAAGTAAGAGATAGATAGTCTTTTGGGCCAGTAATAAACTTGTCGGAGCCCTCAAAAAATGTGCATGAAGAATATATATATGTAGAATTATAATATGTTAAATAACAATAGATAAAACCACATGAGAAAAAGCTCTAGGGTCCTCAATAAATTTCAGAGTGTGAAGGGTTTCTGAAACCAAGAAATTTTTGGATCACTGAGGTAGGTCAGTCTTACTTTCCATATCATAAATGATGTTTATAACATAGATATGAGTATCCAAAAGTGGTAAAAACTCAAAATTGTTTTTGAAAAATAAAGGTCACTTGCTTAAAATGGTGTAAATGCATATAGTGCCATGAAAACATTTCTTATATATTTTTATCACTCAAACTTATTGTTTTATTTTTTCCTTTTCAGCGTGGAGGTCCAGAATAATCACTTACAGTGGGGCTGCAGTTTGTCATCAGGCAAATGAATAGTCTTTACAATAAAGGACTTCCAAAATGACAAATGAGAAATTGTATATTAAACAACTTTAATAAATATTCTGTAAAAAAGAAAAGAAAAGAAATATAGAAAATTTAGATGGACACTTGTATCTCCTAATTTATGTACCTGGTCAGCTTCTCCATAAGCTTACCTATTGTTTATATATTATCTACTTATTAAAGTATACATTTTTAAATGTTAGCCTATTAATTTACTCTTGATTATCAAGTATTACCAGTGTTGAACTATGAAAAGCACACAAATGTCTAGTAAACCTACATAGGTTTCCCAGAATTTCACTTTTCTTTCAGTTTCTGTGTAGACATAAAAAAATTTATTAGGCAGAATTGCTGCTTTTGGGAAGAGATTTTCCTAAAGAGGAGGATCAGTGAAATAATGACTCCATTATATGTTCTTAATTCTCTTACTATATTTTCATTCACAAAGTTTCTCAAACTTTATGGCTTAATAAGTATATTTTATGTAAATGATAAAAATATAGCCAAGGTAAAAACAGGTGACTTTGTGATATTAAGACTGGAGAGTTAACAAATAAGATTATTTGTAACCTGTGTTTAGAAATGAATGTCAGAAAATAAGAGGTCAAAAGAATATAGCATAGGAATAAATGTTTGACTAGAAATTACAACTTAATTATATTTTGAGACGTGTTAAGTCTAATTCTTTGGTTTAGTTTACCATTTTGATTATGTTGTATGCAAATCCTGATAATCCCTAATTTTCTCAAACTTTCAATGTCTGAAACTTGCATTAAATCAGTCTACATTTTTACCTTATTAAGGCAATTTATGAAACTTTAATAGGGTTTTCCTGTGCCAAGAGCATTATTACTGTGAAAGTAAAGTCTTATGAAGCTAATAAATTCTCTTCCCTATGTTTAATGGTTTCTAGAATATGCTTTTAAAAAGTCACCCCTAACTGTAAGAGTAGCTCATGAGCACTAGACAGGGTAGAATTGTTGAGTATGTTTTTATATTTTCTGGTTCCCTATGGGTTCATATTCACCTTAACCCATAGTAATGGGCTAATTAGTTCTCTCTTCAGAAGAAGAGTGGATCTGCTGCTTTTGTAAATTCTGTGATATGGCCTGGTATAAATGTTGCCCAATTCAAATATGAGATAGAGGTTTGGTGCTAACAATAAACTATTCTGATGACTCATGAAAATTACATGATTCATGATATTTTATTATTTTAAAATTTTATTTGAAAAATTTTCTTTAAAACTAGCACTGTTCTTTTTTTTTAATCCTTAGTTTTCTCATTTCAGTAAAAGGTAGCCTAGGGCAATTCTTTTTCTCTCAGAAATAGTGGAATTAGGTAATGAAGAGTAGCTTGAATAGTACTTGAATAGTACAATAGTACAAAACCCCAGTTCTGGAGGGTTTCTTTACTAGATCTGTTGCTATGAAAGTCACAATGGGGAAAAAAATAACACTTTTACAGAATTTTTGAGTATTGGTATGGCAAAAATTGGGAATTGCTGTTTTCTGATGGGCTCCCAAGAAGGGTGTTGTCATAGAAAGAATCCTGATTAGGCTTAGAGTAAATAGCCTGCATTTTGCTTGGGGTTAGGCACTTAAGTATATGTAACTATTATGAAATTGCTTACTTTGTTCAAGTTTTATTTTCCTTTCTAGTGTTATACAGTGTGACAGGCAGGATCATATTAGTGTATTGCCTTTTGTAACAAATCGCCACAGAATATAATGGTTAAAAAACAACAATAATCACATAATAACTGTGGTTTCTCTGAGTAAGGAATTCAGTTTGGCTGGCATTTATCTCAGTATGACTCATGAGATTGCAATCAGATGCTACCTGGGGCTGAAGTTATCTGAAGACCTGAAATGGAGCTGGATAATTCACTTGCATCCAAGATGTCTCACTCACAAGGCTGAAAGTTGATGCTGGCAGTTCACAGGAGACCTCAGACATGATGACTGACTTTCCCTAAAGCAGATGCTCCAAGTGTGCAATGTTAGAAGCATCAAGGCTTTTTAAGATGTAGCCTCACAAATTACACTCATTCTGTATATTCTGCTGACCATACAGAACTCTATTTCGTTGGAGGAGATTATACAAATGCTTTAATACCAAAAAGTGAAGGCCCCTTGGGGCCATCTTGGAAACTGACTACTTCTGATTTGTGAAGTGCTTTGTAAACTGTAAAATGCTACACAGATGCTGAATGGTATTTAGGTTACTGTTACAGAGATGTCTTTCAAAAAGAGCTGTGACCTAAGTCATGTGATACCACTTTTAAGAGAGATAGGTGATAAAGACTGTTTCTGCAACATGTGAAAATTTTGCCTACCAACAAAATAAAACGATAAAGATCCAAGTAGTGACAAAGATATGGATGGCCACCAATATTAGTTTTGTAATGGCTAATATAAACAGTATTATCAGAAGTGTGAAGTCATTTAAGTCATGCAGCAAATATATTTGTTGGTCCTATGCACAGGAGAAATCTAAAAACAGGTTAAATAATTTGCCCAGATCATATATCTAGGGACTGAATACTAGTAGGGCCAGTATTTAAATGCAGGTAATCTAGATCCAAACTATTCACTGTAATACTTTAATTATGATCCTTGGTATTCTGCTGCCTTCTTAAACATTCATTTGAAAATCAGGATTTTCAACTTTTAGAAATACCAAATGATTAAGCTTAAAAACTTGGAATTTTCCTTCCCACACCTCTACAACCCATATGTAGCATGTTAGCAAATCCTATTGGCTGGAGGCCAAATTGCTGTCACTAAAAACAGCCATATTATTTACTACAATAATTTTTTTTTTTTAACTGCTTCAGTCAGTGAAAGGGAAACTTTATTGAGGGCCCAGAGTCATGGGGCTTGGGCAGGAGGTTGTCTGCAGGCAAAGGAAGGAAGGGTCTTATTTGACCTTCTTCTTGGGGTGCAGGTTGTTGGTATGGCCACACTTCTTGCGGCAGTTGACAGCGCGGGGGTGCAGGCGAGCATAACACTTGCGGCAGATCATCTTGTCACAGTTATATTTCTGGGCCAGCTGGCGGAGGGAAGGTTCAATGATGCCACCCCAAAGGCGCAATACCAGGTGCAGGGTAGACTCTGAATAGTGTAGTCTGAGAGAGTGTGACCATCTTCCAGCTGTTTGCCAGCAAAAATCAGATGCTGCTGGTCAGGTGGAATGCCCACCTTGTCTTGGATTTTGGCTTTGACATTTTCAATGGTGTCACTAGGCTCTACCTTGAGGGTGATGGTCTTGCCTGTCAGGGTCTTCACAAAGATCTGCATTTCTGCGACTGCCGCTCGGCCGCCTCGTTGAAGAGAAAGAGGGCCGTGGAACCGGAAACCCCCAGTTCACTACAATAATTTTTTGACTAGCAATCTAGCTTTTTCTTGCCCCTTTAAGTCTATTTGTTTCTCATTACAGCAATGAACCTTATAAAAATATTACATCAGATCATACAACTTGTCCAGAACTGCAGTGGCTTTTCAGCGATGGCTTTCCTGTACCACCCTATTTAAAACTGCAGACACTATTATCTCTAGCACTTATCACTGTGTATCAAAACATAATTTACTTGTGTCAACAGGAGAGAAGCAACCAGGTTATACAATCAGGAAGACCTTTATTTGAGATTAGAAAACAATACAGATGCATGACCAAGGGGCAAATCCAAAGTGTGTACTATCAGGGTCAGGGTACGGGAATTTTAAAAGATCAAGCAGGGAAGTGGTCTGAGGTTAGGTCATTTGTTGTGAAACTTTCTAGATTGGCTCTTGAGTTCACTTGTCAATGATTGGTGCATAGACAGTCTTCAGACAAAAGGGGGTTTTGCTGGACTAAACAGGAGATGTCTCCTGTTTGTTGTAGTCATGGAATTGCTTAATCAGTCTGTTTAATTTTCACCTAGAAGTCTCAACATGGCAGTTTAGAGACAAGATGAAGTCTGTTTGCCATAAAGCAGGCTCTGCAATTACTGTCACCTTCCATTGGAAGGCAAGGATCTTTGTCTTTTTCTTCTGCTTATTAGTCTACAAGAGACTGGCACATAGTAAGCACTTAGTGTATATTTGTTGAATCATGCTCTTAATTTGTTGATTTGTATAAAATTTTATAAAGACTCAAGAAGTTAGATACTGATCACAGCACTTAATTGAGCACATACTGTGTCTAAACTTGCTGCATCAGTCTTTAATCACCACAACCACTTATGATGTAGGCTATTATTTCCGTTCATAAAGAGTAGAAAAAACTGATGACCAGCACATAATTCTTCAGTTGACTAGGATTTTGTTTCCCTGGAAATACTTCTTAATAAAGGAATTGGGCTGAAAATCTCATCAGCAGACCTTTAAAAGCTTTGAGCACGCTTAAGTAACCTGACGTTGCAAGGCAAGGGGTCCACAGTAACCATGGAAACAAGACGCGCCTTAGCAAGCACCAGGAAACTGTATCATGGACAAGTCCAAGCCCTCCATATTCATACACGCCTATTAAATATCTAATTCAGAATATCGTATCGGAAGGCTGGCCAGTCCCCGGTACTGAAGAAATTAACAGGTAACTGGGTGACACAGACTCCAGCAAACACACTCTGCTTCCGGGTGCCAAAGCTAGATCACGTGATAGGGCGGGGCGTGCGCAGACTGCCAACCAACCCTGCCTGTCGCAGCTACCGTGGGGCGGGCGCCGACCGAACTTATTTAACATCACCCCGCCCATGCCGGAAGTGGGGGCGGAGCTAACAAAGCGTCGGCGCCCAGTGAACGGAAGTGGCTGTTGGAGGCTTTACCACAGCTTTAAATTCCTGCTGTCTGGAAGGCTCACTCCTTTCAGCTGGACTCGGGCTTCGTGCGCCGGATGGCTGTGGACGTGAAGTCACGAGCAAAACGTTATGAAAAACTGGACTTTCTCGGGGAGGGACAGGTGAGGCGCTCGGGCGGGATTCGAGGGCCCAGAGCGGAGAGCGCCCGGTAGCCTCACCTCGCAGGTTTTCTCGCGGAAGCCCGAGGACTGTCCCGGCTGCTCGCTCTCCTTGAGCGCGGCCCCCCTTGTGTTCACACTGGAGGGGAGCCTGAGAGGACTCTGCTTTCTGAAGATAAGCCTGGAACAGGACGAGGATTGCCTCACCACCTTTCAGGCACCCAGGAGTCGGCTCCGAGAACCCTGGGTTCTTTGCCTCCTGTAAATCGATGAGTAGAAAGGCGTGCACAAACTTAAGTTATTCCTGTTTTTCTCTCCAGTTTGCCACGGTTTACAAGGCCAGAGACAAGAACACCAACCAAATTGTCGCCATTAAGAAAGTGAGTTATAGTTTATTCTTTTTTCCAGTAGTCTGAATGCTGGCCTCATGAATTGATTGCTAGACAGCTGTCGTACTGCTTTAAACCGTCCTCTGCTAATAGTTTTATGTATCATTTTCTTTTTTTTTTTTTAGAATTTTTTTTTATAGAGGCATGCTTTTTTTTATTCATTTGTTTGTTTTGTTTTGTTTTTTTTATTTTGTTTATACATGCACTGGGTACAGTCAGAAGCAAGGGAGGGTGAGAGAATTCACCAGAGCGGGGAGCAGAACAGGCAGAAGGACCGAAGTACACTGCTGAGGGGAGCAGCGGGCGGCAGGAGAGGTCTGCGCACCATGTGGGACCCTCCTCTGGTGGCCAGGGAGCAGCCGGGGATCGAACCAGCGCCGCAGAGGCCGCAGGCAGCTTCGCAACCCAGCGCTCAACCACCGCTCCACCACCGGGGAGGCCCTTATGTATCATTTTCAAAGAAAGATAGAATTATTTTCTTATGTTCCAAGAGCCAGTTTTTTATTCCATTCATTGAAGTCGAAATGAAGAAACTGCTAGATTTGTTTCATAAACTCGGACGTTGGCTAAGGCAGCAAGTCTCATCTGTTGGGACCTCACAACTATTTAATTTCAAGAACTTCACAGGCCACTTTCTTTCTCACCTGTCCCTCTATGTGGCCTATCTACATTTGCTGTGAACAGATTTACCATGAAATGCTTTCACCAGCTTTAACAACGTTAATGTGGTGCATTATTTTAAATGATTTTAAAAATTTTTTTAAAGATTTATTTTTATTTATACAAGAACTGGGGTACAGGCCAGAGGTGCGGGAGGGTGAGAGAATTCACCAGAGACAGCGCGGGGAGCAGAACAGGCAGATTTACTGAAATACACTCACTGCTGCGGGAAGCAGCAGGCGAGACAGGAGAGGTCTGCTGCACCATGTGGAATTCTCGCTCGCCGGCCAGGTCGAACCCGCGCTGGAGAAACAGCTTCACAGCGCTGCACTCAACCCGCTGCGCCACCAGGGAGGCCCTGTTTCAAATGATTTGAGTAGCTTTTTTGTTGCATTTATTTAAGAAACTAGCTATTTTTCTACATGCTGGGCATTTTCACCTCCATTTTGTCACTTAAGCCTCATGACACCCTCGTGAAGAAGGTGAAATTAGTATTCCTGTTTTACACTTGAGGTGTCTGAGGATAAGAGATATTACCTGACTTGTCAAGGTGCCACAGCTAGTAATTATTAAAGATAGGCTTTAGGGCCTCCCTGGTGGCGCAGTCAATTGGGATGCAACCTGTGAAGCTGTCCGCAGCCTCTGCAGCACGAGTTTGATCCCTGTCCTACCTCTCCTAACTGGCCTGCTGCTACCCCCAGCAGCATATTTCTGTCAGTCTGCCTGTTCTGTTCCCTACTCTGTCTCTGGTGAATCCTCTCACACCCCCTGCACCTCTGGCCTGTACCCCAGCTCTTGTATGCATAAATAAATAAAACTTTAAAAAAATAAAATAAAGGTAGGCTTTAAATCCAGGTGTCCTGGTGCCCGGTTACTTGCTTTTTCCTATACTGCTGAAGTCAGTATCTCTCAGAAAGGCTGTTTTTTTCCACCTATCTCAGGTCCTTTGGGTGGGCAGGTGACCTCCTCCTTCCTATAGTTCCTGTTGCTTCTTTGTTTCTCCTTCAAAATCCCTAGCTCCTCTGACATTTACCTTCTCATTCACTTAACACCAGGCTCTCTCTCTCCCCTCTCAACAAAAGTTCCTGCCACTGTCATCTTTTTTAATTTTTCTGACTTCTCTATTGCCCTGGCTTTCCAGCTTTGTTCTATAATTACCTCTATGGCTATGCCTTATTAAATAATCTTGTAAAGATAAAGGAGGCATATGTTAAGTTCTTAATTCCATTATTTGTGCAATTCAAAAACTAAAAGGCAAGAAATGGGAGGCACTTGTCCCTCTTTTATGTTGTTAATTTTGCCTTTTTTTTTTTAAAGATTTATTTATTTATGCATACAAGAACTGGGGTACAGGCCAGGGGTGGAGTGTGGGTGTGTATGCCATGTGGGTAGCTCCCTGGCCACAGTGGATTGAACTTGTGCTGCAGAGGCTGCGGAGAGCTTCATAGTGCTGTGCTTAACCCCTTGCGCCACCAGGGAGGCCCTGA
>NW_023602827.1:0-10226 GCF_014898055.3 Talpa occidentalis
ACTCTGTGACAGGCCCACGTTCTTTCCACCACCTGAGAACAGCAAAGGCAGAGATTAAGAGAATCCTTTAGAAGCTGTACCTGAGCTATCCCCATTCGGGCCTAGTACATATCTGAAGCATATACCAGAAACCCTTTCATCTGCACAAGCTTCTGCCTCAGAAATAATAGTGTGTGTGTACCTTGGGTTATATTAGGTGACTTTGCTGCTGCTTCTTCAGAAAGATGCTTTTGGGACCCATAGATGCTGCAACTTAATAGAAAGTGGTAAACGCTTCTCCACCTGACATCAACCTACTGGGCCTGACTGACAGCACCATCAATAAACCTTAGACACCACACAAAGGGAAAGAGGAATGACATATACAAAAAGAATATGCGATCAGCAATGTACTCGGTAAGAAAGCAACAAGTTTGGTATGTTTTAGAGACTGAGTAATGAGAACGCCAGAGCAGCAAAATGAAAAGAGAACGGTTGGAAGAATGTTCAATAATGCATTTGCTCAGATCCACAGACTAGAAGCGCTCAAACACTATGGTGCGAATTAAAGATATGCCAAGCAAAGGAAATTAATTATTAACAGTGTTAAGGCAGTGCAGGAATCATAAGATTGGTGACTTCAATTTTAAAGTGAAAAAAAATTACAAGTAAATCGTATCCATAATCTAAGGGGAGGAGGCTCCTACACTGCCACCCCACCCACAAGCACCCACTTCTTCCAAATTGCGCTCCCCACATTCCTCCAAAACCATCAAATATTCTTTTGTTTGTATTGTCAAGTCTTATGTTTTGGGTTTTTTTTTAAAGATTTATTTTTATTATTTATTTATACAAGCACTGGGTACAGTCAAAAGCACGGGAGGGTGAGAGAATTCACCAGAGCCAGAGCAGAGAGTAGAACAGGCCAGACTGACAAAGTACACTGCTGAGGGGAGCAGCGGGCGCGGCAGGAGAGGTCTGTCACACCACGTGGGACCCTCGCCGGTGGCTGGGGATCGAACCGGCGCTGCAGAGGCTGTGGGCAGCTTCGCAGCCCAGCGCTCAACCACTGCGCCACCGGGGAGGCCCAAGTCATATGTTGTTAACTGTTGTTTTACATTTGAACGTTCAGGGAAAACTTTATTTGAACATAAAGGAAAGTTCCCTAAATCTGATAGTATGTAAAAAGAACACACGAATACTCTTTCTATCATAGAAACAATTCAACAATTGTTGGGTGGTTGGAAAAGAAGAATTTGAGGAACTTGATTGGTCGATGGAGGCTAAGAGTAGACAATTTAGGATGGAGATATCACACAGACTAGAAACTGGAGATAGGGGTAGAAGGGATGAACATAGTTGTTATAACCAGACGTAGAAATAAAATCCTTAGGTACCAATTGCTATAGCAAGTATCAGACAGCTAGAGAAAGTATCCGGAGGTGCAGGCCAGAGGTGGGAATATGGAGATGGCAGGCCATCATAGAGAATCACTATTCTTTACAAAATTAACCTAATCACACCCTGAAATTTAGTAATTTAACAATAGATAACAGTCCCACAGAGGAATGAACCCCTCCCCTCCCCCCAAGAACATTCTATCCATAGTACTTTCTACACTGGCAAATCCTAGCTCCCCTGCCTGCCTGTGACTAAGTAGGTGCCTCTCTTTTTCTTTTTCCTAACAAACCTGTCCTTTTTAAAGGTAACCTTCCCCTGCCTGTGCCTGTGCAAATCTTCACCTTCTGGTAAACTCACTGTGTGCCTCTGCCGAAACGTTTCTCAGAGGTCAGCCAAGCACCCCACTGACGAAACCCCACATCTCTTCAAAATGACATCAGGTCCTTTAGGTAACTCAGTGGCCACCATGAAATTTGATGACCATGTAAAATATGCACTACACATGTCACATGACCTTACCTTGCTCGACATTTCCTCTTGCCGCTGAGAGTGGGGTGTGGCCGGCTGCAGCACTGCCCAAAAACCTATGTAACATGTTTGCTTCAGGGATCTATGCTCTTTACGTGTTTTTCAAAAATGTAGGTGAAGTGTGGGATGTACAATGTATGACTTCATGGCTATTGCTCCGAAATAGCATATAACAAACCACAGACCAAAGCGACTTTTCCCTAACATGTTTTCTGTCTTGATGAAATGCCCCTTGGTTATTTTTTTTACATTGGTGTTCACTGGCTTTTGTTTTTGTTTTTGTTTTTTTTTTTTTTTTAATCTCTGTGACAGCTGATATTCAGTGAGTAAAATGAAATTCTTTGGAGTCGTTCATTAAAGAAAAGCTTATATTTGGAACTAATTACAAAGAGTATTTTGCAAAAGACCTGAAAAATCTGAACAGAGTGGGGATGGAGTCCAGGGGTTAGAAAAAGCAGAAGTCGCCCACCATTACTGCTGGTCAAGAGACTCCAGGAAGAGGAGGTGGTACTCGGCACAGGACTAGGGGCTTCCAGTGAGGGATGGAACCAAAAAGAAGGTACATTCATTGCTGAAGACTGCCTGAATCAGGAAGAAAAGAAAAACTATCCTAGATTCCTCCCTCATCTGAACCTCCAATCTTGTGTAATGTCTTCTACTGGCTGCTCCAGATGCCAGGAGACCAGGGTTCTGAGAAATGTAGCACACAGGACTGGATCTGAGAAAACAAGCCAATGACTACAGGAGGGAAACTACAGTGATTTTAAACAATGCTCACGCATTATTTGGCACTCCCGCTACTGAAGTCAGAGTCTAATTCTCCTCCTCTTGAAAATGGTTGGCTTTTGTGACTGACTTCTAAGGAACAGAATGTAGTCAGATGAGACCAACTGCATGAATTCATAAAAGGACACAGCTTCCACCCTGTTCTTCTCTCTCTCCCTTCCTTGCCCACCCCCCCAACCCCATCTCTGTTCATCCTCGGTACCACAGTTCTTTAAGGTATAATGCAACAGAGGGAATTTAATATAGGGAAATAATTGAACACAGTCCTTTGTAACAGATATGCAAGATTCAACAGTCAGCCATGCGGCGGTCTAGGAATCAGCAATAGCCAAGCAAAGGTGAGGAAAGGATCCATGAATGCGTGCTGGTCACAGCCCCAGTGAAGATCCAGCTGACACATGGTAATGAGGGCCAAATAAGTAAGAGATTGAACCTTTAGAAAATTCTAGCTCCAGCCTTCCAGGCATGACTGCTGATGCCATGTGGAACAGACAAACTACCCTCGAGTCCTGTCCAATTGCCAATTAAGCAAAATTAATTTTGCCATTGTTTAAGCCACTGAATGCTGTGGTGAGTTGTACAGCAATAGATAATCCAATAGAACCCAAGAACAAACAAGTCAATGACTCAAACAACTTCATTCTTATTTTCTCATTTCTGTTTCAGTTAGCATTTGAAGGTCCCAGAGTCAATCACACTCCAATTTTATAGCCATTTTAGATATTTATTGGCCAGTGTTACTGGTAGTAAACACAATTTTTCAACTCATTAATTCTGATTATACTTCCAAAGAATGAACAATTGTCCATGGAAGCTATGATTTATTCCTCCATTTAGAAGCATTTCCATATGAAGGTTTGATGGAATTGGGTTTCCTTATATGAAATACTCATTTAATTTACTATTATTCACTATCAATCTGAAATAAAGGTCTATTCATTGACTGAAATACTTAAGCTTATCTATATGAATACTCTTGGTGCATAGGAGATTAATTTGATAATTGCTTGGAGCATTTATTTTGTATGTTGCCCTTTTTATAGACATTGGAAAAGGTAGAGAGAAAGTAGATAAATAAGAATGAGAGGAACTAGGAACAGAATGGAAAATGAGGGGGGAAAGCAGAAGGTGAAGGTGAAGGAGAAAGAAGCATTGTACTTAAGAAGAAGAATGCCAAGACAGATCTACTTTCACGAGGATTCTGGTTCAATGGCCTTTCGCACAATGGAAATGTTTTGTCAGTGGAAGAGAAAATAAACATCATGTGTACATTTTCCAATGTTTTTTGAAGCAAATAAATTCAGGGTTGTTTGCTGGAAAATACACCAGCAGGGGACCAGACTGTGCCACTAACAAACCATGTGACAGGGCACTTACAGTCTTAGAGATTAATTTCTTCACACATAAAAAATGCAGGGATGAGACCAGAATTTAACAGCATGGGCCACATTTTAATTAACACTAGGCTAAGCTGTGCTTTAGTAACGAATGAAAGATGAAGTCTCAGTAGCTTGAAAGATCCAAAATTTTTATTTTGCTCACATAAAATCTAATGTGATTATTCCTGGGCTGGACTCTCCTAGTCAGCTCCTTCCCTTAGTGAAAAAGGGTCCACCACCTCCCCTCCTGAGCCATAGTAGGTTGTAGCACGAGGAGAAGGCAGGTGAGCACATCTAACACTTTGTCCACAGGTCCCAAAGTGATTCACATCACTTCTGCTCATATACCCTTAGCAGAACTAGTCACATGATACAACTGCAAAGGAGTCTGGGAAATGGAAAAGTACATGAGCGAACATTGGTGAACTCCATCAGTCTCTCCCACACATGACTACATATGTTGCGATTTCCTTGCACACCCCTCTCTTGCCGTATGTACAATTCTCAGATGTTCTCTTGGGTGTCTGAACTGCAGTTTGTGGGTGTGTGGGAAATCATATGGCCTCAGGTGCACAAGGTATGAGAGTTTCTGCTGTATTGGTTAATCTGGCACAGCTTTGTCTAGACTTAACCAAAATGTGGTCCCCACTGGGATATTCTGGTTTACAAATCTAAGATGGAATTTAATCAGAGAAATGGAAAGTTTTTACAAACTTTTATGGCAATTTGAAAGAGAAATTTTACATCTGTTGAATTTAATAAAAACCAAATCATGGTTTATATTTTGATTTCCTTGGCTTTATTTTTTTTTTTCAATTTCATTCTTCGGGTAATTTATCTTTATTGTATTTTACGAAAGTATCAGTCTGTGACAGATTGAAAATAATAAAAACTGGTTCTTCACCACTGAGAGTTTGATAAACACTGGCTATTCTACCCTGACTAATATACCAAAGCAAAAATAGGAACATCTAGAAGTATACCAAGATATATTGAGAAGGACTAGACACCAGCTACATTTCTCCGAAGGAAGGAAACCGGTAGGCCCTTCGCAAGTTAGATGCTTCCTACAGAGAGTAGGAAATTGTCTGAGCTACACTATTTTTAATCCTGAAATAACTGTGGACCCAGCATTTTCTTAAATTCTATTTTCTACTGTAAAGTAATACAGTGAGATAGAAAACAAGGCCAGTCAAAGAGAAAGCAAATAAAATGTCCACATGCCATTTCAGCACTTGGCTTGTAGTGGTAGGAGATGGTCACATATTCCTGAGAGCACATTTCTCAATTAAGATAGTCAAACTTCTCTTTCCTCCCCTCCCCCTACCCCAGGAAGCACCTCTCATCATCTGAATACAACAAGGACGGCAATGATTCTCTCCTGTTCATTTCCATTGTTGAACACTTCTTATATAAGAGAATTTCAACACTGAAATTTGACAAGGTTACAAGTTGTTGATTCTCAAGTTTCCTTATGATCAGACAGTAAACACTAAAAACCCCTGAGGCTTTAGCTGCCCATCCTCACTTATCCTTACAGAGATGCAGCTATAACGCTGTGGGATCTTGTGAACATTTAAAATGCCCATCTTCACCTACCTTCAAGGATGAGGACCAGTGATCCATTAAGGAGGAGGCTTGTGCTGTTCCGGACTGGTGGTCAGCTCGACATCACCACTGCCAGTCATTCCTAGGGCTGGCAATTGTGTTTCTCGGTACCAACTTCCCTCTGGGGACCCAGGTTAGAATTTGCCAATGAAAGGGACTCTTAGGAACGCTGGAAGATACAAACAAAATACAAATTGTTATTGTTCAATATGTCATGAAAATCAGAAGCGCAGGTGTCCAGTTCCAGGCCTCTGGGCCAACACCCACTTTGGGGTAGTTGAAATTGCTTGAATGTCCCCAGGATTGGCAGCTTCTTCATCCATGCCAAGGCTTCACACTGATATGACAGCGACAGTGTCCCTGACACTTTAGCTACATTCTCACAGACCTTCACTCTCCTATTTCCCATAATACCCCAGTTGCTTTCCTTAATTCTAATAGTGACTTTGTTTTATTCCTAAATCAGACTGATAAAGGTTTTCCCAAGACTTGCAAGCAATATCTATTGCTATAGCTATACTGCTCAAAAAATATACGTCAACCTAAAGGATTTTGGCAAAAGTTGTTACAAAAAAACACATTTTGAACAGGGTGTCACTAATTATTAAGATACCACAAATGTGTTCATATTCTAGCCATAGTTATCACAATAGATGGAAATACCAGTGGGGCCTGCTGGGAAAGCATCCTAACACCCCTCTCCCAATGGGAGCGTCTTCAGATCATGATCCTCTGACAACAGGTGACACAGTACAGAAATAAATACAATATAGCTGATGTGTGACAATTCTGACCCGAGAGACAGTAATGACTAATGATCTAACCTCAGGCTTTGATAATCTCTTCATGCTAACATATCATCAGTGGGACGCATACCATTTTTCCCCCTCTAGGAATGGGGGTTTCTCTTCACACCATCTATATTCTATAAACAGAGAATATTTGCGGAGGGTAAGTATGAAATGATAACTTCCTGAATCTGGATGAGAAGTCTATGTATTTTAAATCAAAGAAGTTGATTTCACTTTTGAAATGTATGTTAGAATTGATCATGGGGCCTTCCTGGTGGCGCAGGGGGTTATGCACCACACTATGGAGCACATCCACAGTCTCTGCAGCACGAGTTCGATCCCCGACCGGCCACGGAGCAATGCACATAGCGAAGCAGACCTCCCCTGACTCACCTTCTGCTCCCCTCAGCACTGTATTTCAGTCAGTCTGCCTGTTCTGTTCCCCACTCTGTCTCTGGTGAGTCCTCTCACCCTCCACCCTGCATCTCTGGCCTGTACCCCAGCTCTTGTATGCATGGATAATCTTTTTTTTTTAAAAAAAAAATTGATCGTGGTAGAAAAATGCATACCTCAAAAACCCCAAGATCTCATCAGATACCTATGTCCTAGGGCAGGGTACCCCTACTTTGGCACCACTGAGATTTTGGCCCAAATGCTTCTTGGTGGGACCAGGGGGGAGTGGCCCTATTCCTATGCATTGTAGGATGTTCAGCAGCATTCAGCCTCTAGCCACCAGGTGGCGGTAGCAACTCCCAGTATTGAGGACCAAGAATCTCTGGTCAATGCCAAATGTCCCCTGGGGGCGATATCACTTCTGGTTGAGAACTACTCTTTGAGATAAAACAGAAATATGATGTTGGCAACAGTTTAAGGCCTCTTCACCATCAGTTTGTATTTCAACTTTCTACTTTACATTTGGTTTATTCTTCACGATTCTTTCAACATCTCAGTGAGATTGAATGGTATCAAACTGTGCAGGATGTGCCAAAGAAACTATTTTAAGTGCATTGGCTGTAAAGAATCCAAGGGGGGGCATGTTTAATTGCTTATGAGTCGCAATTCAGAGTGAGTTCATACTATATGTGGCCACTGCTATTTTTTAAAATTAGATGTCACCTTCATCACCAGGAGATATTAGATTATCAATAAAATAGACTACACAATGGAAGAGCATATAATCAACACAACATCCCTTTATTTTCAAATTCATTTATAGACTATTTCCACCTTGATTTGCAGGAGCAGAACTTACAGAAATTCAAATCAAATAAAATGACTAATACTGAACCACTATGCTTCAAAAGCAGCACAAACGTCACCTTCTTTGTGCCCTATATTCTCCCTAAACTTCCTTGTATTTTATGATGAATTTCAGACTCACCAGACAAAACATGCAGCACAAACGAACAGCAACAACAATCACTGACCCAGCAGCTCTCCAGCTGCTGGAGAGCAGCACAGTTCTCAAAGGGCCCTCGTACATAGGGCAATCCCCCCCAATTTGGAGAAACCAGGCTTGTGACAGCCCAGGTGGTCCTCTCATTTCAGCTGTCTTGACAACCAATACCATTGCAACAGCAGAACAGGCTCTCAGTGATTCATCTGGAATGTATTTCAGTCTTTAAAATTCACAAAAAATATATAGTAACTTAGATAAAATATATACTCTGCTATTTTATTTCTTGGACACGTGTTTTTATAAAATCCTATGAAATATAAAATGACACAAACATCTAGCCAATTCAAGAATTCAAGCTATATAGATGATGCAATCCCTCTCATCATCTTCTAACTGGCCATCCTGAGACCTGATCACCACTGTGTAATGGCATGATCATCCCGAAGTTGGCTCACCAAACTGGCTGAAGGGGTTGAATGCCATTATCAGATCAGCAAAAAACTGCCTCCTTTATATTCGAGTAAATCTATGGAAGGATGCCTCTATGGATTTGGTGACTTTCTCCGCTCAGCAATTCAATCATGGGCATATCCCTGATCCTCTTCCCCAACCTCAATGCCATGATGTTGAATTTTCTCCACTCTCACCACAAAAGCCATTTCCTATGGGATTATCTAGGCTGACAGGGCTTTAGGAGTTTGTATTGAACTAGAGCATCTTCGCCAGACTAGTCTTAGGAAGTCTCTCCACCAATGAATGAAATGATAATATTTCCGTTTTATTAATGAAAATATTAAGGACTATTCAAGATCAAAGAGGTAGCAACAACAACAGATTTGCAAAAGCCTTGTGGGGTAAGGTGGAAAATATATTCCCATTTTAGAATGAGAAAAATGAGGCTGTGATTGTTGTAAACACGGACAAAAAATCACATACTAAATGGTAGGTGACGGAACTGAAGTCATACACTTACAAATTTTGGAAATGTCCCTAGTGCTATTTCTTCCATATCATACAGAATAAAAATGGAGAAGTATAGTGTCACTGCGAATAAAGATTGCTTAACTTCTCAGTGGGTTTCATACAACTCGCTCATCACAAATCCATTGTTTGGATTTCCAAAGGGCAGTATCTGTGAAAGAATACATCAATTTTGTAGAAAAGGAATAACTGCATTCATGTAAGCTTAATTCCTGAGAGTTTGACAGGGTATGAAGGTCACGAGTAGACAGCTGTCAAAAACACTGGCGGATGATCACTGAATCAGTGGTGCGCACACATACACACACACACAATTATCATTTTCCTATTCTAGGAGAGAAAGGGAAAAATCAGGCAATATTTTACTTTGTAAAGAAAATTCTGAGACCAATTTCTAAATAAACTCATTGCTGCTCACTTTAGAAGGTCTAAATATCTAAACTCCAATAAACTATTTGATATCTAATACTGCCATCCTCCATCAAAAGAGGATGAAACCCACAGGTAATGTGGACATGTCTATACATACAGTGCTCCAGCTCCTGAGAAAATATATAGCACCTGTCTTCTGAGCAGGATTTCTATTTCCAGAACACAGAGATTCTTCCAATATCCAGACAACACTGTGGTTTATTTGCTTGAAGTTTAAATACACTCACTAATAATTTTCGAAAGTACTAAAAAATATGTTATCAAGGCATTTTGCTATGCTATTCATCAATGGTATATTCTGGAAATATCTGGAAAGCATTGAGTAAATTGTCAGTCTGGAACCCACAGAAAGGTTAGACTTGAGTCTTACACTTCTACCAAGCTCAGTCTCATTGAAGGTGGGTGTGAAGGGGAACCCCAACAGACTGGAAATTCAAGAATACAGGACTTGAGGAATTCCCTTTTGAGGAAACTCTTGAGAGGCATCCAGACCAAAAGTCTGTGTGGGCATCCAGAGAAACCCTCACAGAGCAAATGTGTCAGAGGGTAGAAAAGAACAAGAAAGGCCTCCCTGGTGGCACTGGCAGTGAGCGCAGTGCTATGAAGCTGTCTGCAGCCTCTGCAGTGCCTGTTCGATCCCCACCAGCCGCAGAGCAACCCATAAGGCATGGCAGACCTCTCCTGTCTCGCCCACTGCTCCACTCAGCAGTGTATTTCAATCTGCCTGTTCTGTTCCCACTCTGTCTCTGTGGATTCTTTCACCTCCCACACCTCTGGCCTACATCCCAGTTCTTGTATGCATAAATAAATAAATCTTTAAAAAAACAAGACATTTTCCGTGTATCCACAAGTGGCAAAGAAGAGTCAAACAAAAGGTGGCTTGTATTTGTTTTTTTTTTTTTTTTTTTTTTTTTTTTTGAAGTTATCTTTTTTTTTTTTTTT